>NC_136499.1:34525028-34540028 GCF_053919585.1 Euprymna scolopes
GGGAAATGTACACAGACACACACAGACACGTTCACTTTTATATATATATATATATATGTATATATATATATATATATATGCTAATTAGTGTTTTTACTATATTCTATCATTTATATAATCTTATTTCGCAACTAAAATTAGGCTCTAATCCGCCGAACATCCCTAATATATTTGTATGCAACCCCACTTGATTTTAATCGTCCAAACCGATTAAATTTTGGTTATTTAATGATTATATTTTTTCCTCGCTTATCATCCTATTTTAATGTGTTCGGCTAAAATACACTATCTTTCTGTTTACTTCAGCTTTTAATTTCTAAATGATTTCCCATTTGAAATATGTATTTATCTTACGTAAGCGCTATTTGCTTTGCGTCCCTAGCCTATTTAGTATAGTGGGATTCTTGAACATATTTTATAAATTTATTATATTTCATTTGATTTTAATTTTTAACTTTTAATTTTTAATTAATCAATTTATATTTTTTATTTCGAATTTATTTTTAATTTTACTACTAATTCAATAGCTGTAGATGTGTGTATCTATGCGTGGATTTTTTTTTGTGTATTCATATATATGTGCATATGTGAATGCGTGCATGTTTACATGGGTGTTCATCTAGATATTTATGCATGTATATGTTTATATGTGTCTGTGTATATATGTAAGCCATGCTTTTACGAAATTTTTGTGACTTATAACATATAGTCTTCTTCTGCCCATCCATTTTTGCATCTACTAATCTAGACAATTAAGGTTTCCTACTTCTGTCTCCCCGTTCTAATTCTAGGTCACATGGACATCTTAAACTTAGCGACTAGTTGAAATTTGTTCTAAAAGAACGCCTTACACATCCGTAAAATATAATTTCTGCCTTTAGCTTTTAGCACATTCGATTTCATTCGATGGGATTATATGGAATTCTCTCTTGTCAATAAGAGCTCTTCTCTTAGTATCTTTTCTAGTGGAAAAATTTACCACAATTTTAGGATGCCGTTTTCGACATTTGGAATTTATATATTTATACATCTGAATAATCAACAAGCCTGGACTTCCTTTAGACTATCTTTGAACCTATACATTTCTGCATTATTATAAACTTTCACACAAAAATCACTTCTTTCATAATTTATAGTTTTCAATTTACGTGATAACCAGCAAAATTTATAGCCTGTTTATTAGTGATGGGACGATTTCAGTATTTTCCCGATTCCGATACAATTACCGATTCCGATTCTGATTCTTTACAAATCTCAAATATTTAACTATATAGTTGTATTTTTTCTGATTACCGTAAAAATACGCATGTTAAATGTTTAACGTAAAACGTAAAAATATACTATAAATTTTAGTTTTACTGGTATGTTAAAAATCAATAAATATTTATTGTTTTATCATTATTACCGACAATAGAAGATTTTGCTTTAAACAAAATCAAATAAAAAAGATAAAAGAATCGTTTTAGCATCGGAAAATCAGTACAATTTTTTTCGATTTCGATACCGATTCCGATACCCTCAAATATTCCGATATTTTCGATTCGCGATTCCGAGTGTTTATGAATATCATTCTTTGAAACTCCAATGAATAAAGGAAAAAATTCAAGTTTTAAACTTGTATTACTTGTCAAATAATAAATTTTAAATTCAATATGCATTTTTCTTTCTGTATCTCTCTGGAGAGAGCGAGAGAGAGAGCGAGAGAGAGAGAGTGAGAGAGAGAGAGAGCGAAGTAGAGATTGAGATAGAGAAATAAATATAATCTTCTTAGCTTAATTTTAAAATGTTCCGATTTTCCTCCGATTAAAAAAAGAAAAGAAATTTCGATAAGAGTTGCTTATTACAAACCCCTGTCTTGCAATTCCACGGTGAATCGAACTGCCATCGTAAACAAACAAAAAAAGTACTTGCACCCAGGTACTGTCAACTCAACCCACGCAACCTTCCATTAATCATCCCTTTGCAGAAGATGATACCACATCCGGCTCAGATTTTACTCGTTCGTAATCTTTCAAGTGCCAGATGTTTTCTCCTCTGCAGGACACTTCACATTTGTTTAAGTTTCCAGCGTGCATCACATGGCGAACTATGAATATCTGTTGAACTAAGCGTGAATGCAAGATTAAATACACGAAACTACAAAGCAGTTGAGCAAACACAAGGAATCTTACTAATTCACGTAACAATAAACTCACTCTTTTACTGTACGATCGCCACGTATAAAGATCAAGGTGTTACATACTAGTGTGTACATGTAACAAGGTGTATTTATTTGTGTACCCACTAAGCAAATGAGACACAAGGCCGTTTTTTAATGTGGAGAGAGGGGAGAGGGGAGCGGGAAGAGGAAAAAGGGGACCAGCTCCCGAGAGGTGGGAAATGGGAGCTGGATAGTGATTTGCACACTGGTATATAGGGTTGTCCCTACATGGGACAAAAGATTGCCGCAAGGGCAATGGTTTTATTGCAGAATCTGGCGGAAAGATACTACACTTTGATCTTGGCCCAAAGGCCACAATGATGCCTCCCAGAGGGGAGGGCGTGGTGTGTTGTATTTATTTGCTTCCCCACTGAGCAAATTAGGCATAAGGCCGTTTTAATGTGGAGAGAGAGAGAGGGAGAGAGAGAGAGAGAGGGGGAGGGGGAAGGGAAAAGGGGACCAGCTCCCGAGAGGTAGGAAATGGGAGCTGAATAGTGATCTGCACACTGGTATGTAGGGTTGCCCCTACATGAACCAGAAAATTGCCGCAAGGGCAATGGTCTTTGACTGCAGCATCTGCCGGAACAGATTCTACACTTTGATCTTGGTCCAAAGGCCACAATGGTGCCTCCTAGAGGGGTGTGTATTTGGTGTGAATAAGTAACAAGGACAAAAAACGTATATGTTTTATAACCGTGTATATAACGGACCAGGGCGTCTACGTTTTACTGTAATATTGACTATATATATATATATATATATATATATATATATATATATATATATATATATATATATATATAAAAGACTTAAATCACAGATTTGATAATCTAATAAATTATTGTTTTATTAAATATTATAGTGAGATAATATTTTCAAGACGATCCCAGCCAAAAAAGGAAAAGCAAAATATATAATTATATCTATATGTATAATTCACACACACACACACACACACACACACACACACACACACACACACACACACACACACACATATATATATATATGTATGTGTGTATGTGTGTGTGTGCGTGTATGTTGTACTTTCGAATAATAAATTGGTTGTAAATTCTAATCTACAGAATTTGAATTCAATTTCTTATACAGACAAACATATCTATATATATATATATATATATATATATATATATATATATATATATATATCTCTCTATATATATATATATGTATGACATAATCAAGTTGACACGCTGGTTCACTTTAGTTCACTGACGTTAAGCAACGTTGAGCCCGTTCAGTACTAAAATGGGCGACTATTTGGCAATGCCAAGTGCTCTCCGCTTATCTCGGCATTGTTTTCAGTCGTCCGGGACTTTCTTTTGTCACCGGACTCAAGCAGTGCCAATTTAGGAGTTGTGGTTGTGAAATCCTTGCTTCAGAGTTATCCGCGCAGCTACCATTGTCTTTCGAAACTGAACAGAGGCATCAGTCGACATATTAATATATACGTGTCTATATAAATGTATGCTCACATATTTGTTTATCGCGGCTCATTATCGTCTAGGCATTGTGGGTTTGTGTATATATACTTGTCAATGATCATCGAAGGGGTGCGTGTGTGAGTGTTTACACATACGAATTCGGTCAGTTTACAACCGGACAATTAAACACTTGAGAGACAGTTCTTTAACAGGATAAATAAACATCTTTGTCTGCTTGACAGTAGACAAATGGGACACATACCTTCTTCATAGTCTCAACACATCAGACAAAAAAAACTTTTTGATGTGGTGTCCTGAAAATGCAAACTATTTCTCCTCCTAAGACTCATAGAAAACCAAATTATATTTTACACATTATTTTCATGATTGCGATTTTAGTAATCTAATTTTGGTAAATTTTTTGATGAACACTCTCTGTTATTCCTCTCCCCACCTCTACGATTTTCTGTTATAGACAAGTACTTTAGGTGGAAAGAAAAATGTATTTTAGAATTTTAGTATAGGCATTAGTTTCGCGTATAAATATAATGCAAAATGATATCTCATTTCCGGACCATTCTAACTTTTTAAAGAAACTAACTGATCTTTTTACCACTAACCATAAGTCTGAGTGGCAAGGACATTCTAGAGTTGTAAGCCACGTTTAGTTTCAGAACAGTTTCCGATGGTTAGTTGTTTCTACACAAGTCTTGGAGGTGACTGGTTCTCAGTAGACAGAACAGTTTCTGATGGTTAGTGTTTCTACACAAATCCTGGAGGTGACTGGTTCTCAGTAGACAATTCTTGAGTTGGAAGCCACGGAGCAAAAGATTCTTCCTGTGTTGACACAATGAAAACATATGCGAAGATGTTACAGGAAATGTTTAATTTTAATGGAGTAACTCTGGTTTCTGATTGGTTGGTAGCAGAACGTGAATTAATTTGATTCGTCAGTTCCTAGCAGCATCGTTTATAAATAGAATCTCCCGACTGTGCGGGATCAATCCCATTATCCCTAAAAAATATTGCAACCAGTCATGAAATGATATATAATAGCCTAAAATAGTAGAAGCCCCCCAAAAAGGACATAATTGATCTGACATAGTAAAAATGAAAAAAAAAAAATGGTGATCTGCTTTAAGATGCAAGAACGGTTCGAAGACGACAGAGTATTGTACATTAACTTTTTATATGCGAAACTGATCCAGATTCTAAATTGTCTTTTTGTTGTTTTTTCTTTTTGTCAAGTTTTTTTCAGAACATTCAAACGTAATCGACTAAAATAGAATCTCAATTTTGGAGGCGAGGGGAGCAGACAGTATTAACCTACAATATTGCATAAGTTGAAATTTAGTATGTAGGATATTTGAACGTGTAATACACTTTAGATTTGTTTTTAGTCGGCAAAAATTGCTGATAAAGGATCAAAATTAAAGTTTAAAAAGCAGTTGATCTTGGCAGGTAAGTTGAATAAAACATTACTCCTGTGGATATGCACAAAATCAAACATTCAAAGCTCAAAGTCGCGTATTTTTTTTAACCGTTCGTATCCATCTGTTGATAGCACAGACGGTAACAACAATGAAGAGATAAACAGCGACCAAGGGAGGTGCTCTAAACTTTCTGGTGAAGGTTGAACGACGGTATTACGAATATGCATGCGTAACGTAATAGCCATTGGTTCATGTTTCAATTTTTAGCATTGCAGCAAACATGTCTACATAACTCAGGCAGTAACATCAAAGAAAAAAGTAAATTGTAAGCTAAACGTTTTGGTTTCAATTCTCGGTAGTGGCGCACAAGTCATTTTTTTTTTAACTTTTAAAATCATTACTATATATTGGGTCTAATATAATATGATAATAAATACCAAATCTGTTTTAATCAAAATATCATACTTAAGCGCATTTTACGACCAGGCGATGTCGGGCAGCATGCTAGTATATATATATATATATATATATATATATATATATATATATATATATATATATATATATATATATATATATATATATAGTTGACATCGGAATTCATTTCCGCCGGTTATGTACTACGTTCTCATTTTGTTGTTTAAATTCGTGTTTGTATAGGAAGTGCAATACAATAAAATGAGACTCGTGTAGGAGTCGAATCTATGCCCCCGTAAGCGAGACTACTTAACACGACCGTTGCATATTCCAGGTTTCTTCAGCCTATATTTTTACTGCATCATTTAATCTGATGGTATAGACTGTTTCCAGTCAGCGTCCCGTGTTCAAAATTCAGTTCTAAATTCCTGGAAAATTACCTGTAAAAATCTGAAACGTTCGAGATTTCATTATAAACATAATGATATTAAAAGTTCTACACATGTGAATTATATATATATATATATATATATATATATATATTAATTATTTTCACCCCAAACAAGGAACAGTGCTGCTTTGATGAAGGGGCCTACTATCGAGGACATAAGTTGCAGGAATAATATGTAGGAAGTTGAGCAGCAAGATATCTGTTCACATTGCATTTGAACTTCTGCATGTCAGTACAGTTGGTGAAGCAGGAACCCGGAACCCGGAAGGGAATTCCAAAATCTTGCAATCTTGGGGGAGAAACTATTAGAGTAGAAGGTTTTCCTACATTTAGGGATTTCTACTGTGTAGGGGTGGGACTTGCTGCTTGTCGAGGGCATTTACATCGAGGGGGTACTAGGGTTTTCATTTCGTCGGAGTATCCACCATTAAAATACTTGTAAACAGGCAGAGGGATGCAACATTTCGTCGATGGGACAGTGGTTGAAGCTTAGATGACAGTTCAGAATCTATCAGGTTGGCGACTCTCTTTTGAACCCTATATATATATATATATATATATATATATATATATATATATATATATAAAAAGACTAATATATATATAGATAGATATAAAGACTAATATATATATATAGATAGATATAAAGACTAATATATATATAGATATATAGATAGATATAAAGACTAATATATATATATATATAGATAGATATATAGATAGATATAAAGACTAATATATATATAGATAGATATATAGATAGATATAAAGACTAATATATAGATATATAGATATATAGATAGATATAAAGACTAATATATATAAATAGATATATATATAGATAGATATAAAGACTAATATATATATATATAGATATATATATAGATATAAAGACTAATATATAAATATAGATAGATATATAGATAGATATAAAGACTAATATATATATAGATAGATATATAGATAGATATAAAGACTAATATATATATATAGATAGATATATAGATAGATATAAAGACTAATATATATATATATAGAGAGATATATATAATATATATATATAGATATATATAATATATATATATAGATATATAATATATATATATAGATATATAATATATATATAGATATATAATATATATATATATATAGATATATATATAAAGACTAATATATATATATATATATAGATATATATATAAAATATATATATATAGATATATATAAAAAAAATATATGTATTATCAAAAATAGATGACACCATGAAGCCATAATTCCTCATATATGACTTAATCGATTCCCAAATATATACATAAATAGATTTATTTGTTTAATATGATCATTTAAAAAAGTTGGATATCGGAAGGAATGAAATGAGTGAATTGTAGAAGAGAAAGAGAGAGAGAGAGAGAGAGAGAGAGAGAGAGAGACAGACAGACAGACAGACAGACAGACAGACAGACAGACAGAGAGGGGAAATATAAATCTTTCTCTTTTCCCTCTCTGTTTGTTATTTTGGACAGCAAAACGCTTGTTTACATTACATTTTTACTTTTTTCACGTTGTAACTATCGAGGAAACAGTGAGTAGAAAGGAAATTCCAAAAAGCAAGTGGCCCAAAGAAAGAAGCGATCAGAGTCAAAAATATTTCGGCACAAGTACTTCTACAGTAAAGGGATGGCTTATAGCCGTTGGGTCGAAAATATTTTCTCAGAAGTCTGATAAGTGCTATGGGTGAAAATATTGTGAATATTATAAGTTGATAACAAGCGAAATGGCACAATGATTCAAATAATACGTTTCTTTTCTCCTGGGGATTTCTGTCTCGTCTATTGATTGTACAATATTCGAAAAGAAGTAAGTCACGAAATGTAAAAGAAAGTAGAAAATTGTAACTTACATGTTTGGAAAACGAGATTTGAACGTCGGATAAAAAAAAATGCTCTCTGCACTGTCCGTCAAGGTTGAAGTGGCGACAAAATGAAATCTGACCCTCCCCCTCGCTAAACTAGCAACGTTGACCCAAAATAAATTTGAACAACAAAGCAGTTTTCATTTTGCCGGCTTTGCACAAACGTTAACCTACGTCACGAACTCAAAGCATTGTTACGTATACACTTCTATTGACACTTGTAGGTAAAACAAGAGTCTAAAATCTCACATAGAATAAAAATGTCTCCACCGCTCCTTCCTTTCATTTTAGTTTGTGTTTACCGCAATTAAAAAAAAAAATCCTTTAAAATATATATTGGACATCACCCCCCCCCTAAAGTTCTACCAACCCTTTATCGTCATTATAGAAGAGGTGGTAACGTGGTAGTGTCAAGATACTCGGCTAACAGGTCCTGGCGGAGGAGCCTGCGTCAGGATCCGTCACCCTCTGGTCGTCTCTGATTTTGCATGTATAAAGCAAAAAACGTGTCAAATACGGAGCTACACATTAATGGAGTGAAAGTGTCACTGTTGCCTCGGTGCCATTACTTTGTGAGTTCTGGGCTACCCCTTCCCCGACTTCGTATGCAACTGGCGAGTCTCGTAAAACGTAACATGCGACCGCAGCCGAGATTGAACTCACTACACGAATTTGTTGTGTAATTCAAATTTTGTCTGTGGCTAAGTACTTGATGCTTCACCAGGGCTATCTGTTTTTATTTGTTTTTATTGTCATGCCATCACTAAATGGGTTGTTTACCGCGGCTTAAGAGAGGCCCATCTACTCTCGTGCCAGGTTCCCAACCTGGTATTTTACTTCGCGATACATGCATATACCCACCCATCTGGTACTGGCCAGGCTCAATGTTGCTTAACTTCGGTGATCTGGCAAAACCCGGTGTGTCAACGTGATTGTGCCATGCATTGCCAACGTGATCGTGCTGGTGAGCCTCACTGTTTCCAGTGTTAAGAGCGTTTTTAAACAACTGCAATCCTAACGAATAGCTGTGATCAACGAGGGGGACTTCATGCAGACCAGACAGCCCCGAGGCGCGATCTTTATGAGTTCTATGCCTGGTTCGACTTGTTTAACAAACTAGTAAAATCAGATTCTTCGGATTTTGTGCATGCATCAGTGTGTTCACTTTTGATTTTATTGTTTGCATTGGATTCCCCGATCGCTTTTTAGAATCCGGATGAAGGTTGCCAACATCAAAAACGAGTCTAATGCTATTTATCCTTAAAAGGCATGGCGAGTCGTCAGTCTACACCGGTATCCACTTCAGCACAATAACTTTCTGTGTTCCTACTAGTGTCATCGCATACTTTCATACTCCTCAAGTTACCTAAGTAAATTCTCTATTTTTACTTGGCTCCCCATAAGGGCAAAGTTACACACAAAGTTGTTTTTCATATAGCCATCCCCTTTCCATAGAGTCACTGTTCATGGGACAAAAATAACACTCCCCCGTATCAAGAAGGATTTCTCTTTATCTCACTGAGGACAGAACTTTGAATTATTGATCCGTGGTTTGTTTTCAGAGTACTTACGAAAATTTGGTTCTGAAGAAATTTCAATTTTTGAAAATATTTTTATGTTTTAGAATATATAGGCTAAAATAGATCTTGTCTCGAGGAATGATACAGATGTACATAATAATACTTTGATAAGTATGTTTTAACTTAAATAGGGATGGTATAATAAAATTATGGTGTCTGCGTTCGCGCCTTGCCTCCATAGAATGGAAATAGGCACACACTTTAATAAAGACTTTTCATATATATCTGCGTAAGTTTACTTTGATAATTATGTTTCAGTTTGAAGAAATATAGTATAATAAGATTATGGGGTGTTTTTTCGCACCTGACCTCCATAGAATGGAAATATATCACAAAGTTTAACAAGGTTTTTTTTTAATATAGATCCACAGAATATTGTGATAAGTGTTTCAGTGTGAACAGGTATGGTATAATAAAGTATGGGGTTTATTTATTTTATTTTTACTTTCATCATATTTTGCTTTGGTTTTGATACCCCCGAATTCGAAGCTATCTCTTTACAAACCTTCCTTTTCATAACCTATCATACTTTCATAAATCAGAGTCCATTTTCTGTCGGCTGTTTTTGAACCCAGTCAACGACGGGTACTTTTGCTAGTATATATATATATATATATATATATATATATATATATATATATATATATATATATATGTAGAGAGAGAGAGAGAGAGAGAGAGAGAGAGAGAGAGAGAGAGAGAGAGAGAGAGAGAGAGAGAGAGAGAGAAACACACATTTTAATTATTCTGTTGGGTTGTTTATGCTCCCGGGCAACGCCAGACACATGCTAGTATTTAAATAAAGGGAAGAAAATTTTGTGTATAAATTAAAAAAAAAAAAAAAACCCAAAAAAACAGTATGTCCTGAGAAGACTGGAGAGTAAATTGGTCATAACTAGGGCTATGACAACAGCATATTCTTTTTATTGTTTTGACTCTCGAGTATATATCCGACACAGTTAGACACAATTAATCAACCGATAACCACATCACTCTACATAAAAACATATAAGATATCGATGGATATATAACTGAGAATCAAAACAAGGAAAATAATATGCTGTTGTCATAGCCCTAGTTATAACGTAGGATAAATATACATATGATGGCCTATGTTGACAATAGTCCGAAAAAAAAGAAAAAGAATTTGAACTGATAATGCTGAATTATATTTGTTGCTATTCCCCAAAAGGATTTCTTCCTTTTTTTTTTTCCTTTTTCAAATTATTGTTTTGATAATTTTATTTTTATCTTGCTCTTCACTCATTGTCGGCGTCCAATTCCTATTTTTGACGCGATTCGTGCCGTGTAAAGTGTCACCGAATAGCCCGGCAGCCATCAATATTCGGGGCCATAAATACAAATTATCTCTACCAACGCGTGAGTGGCGTGGAGAGAGAAGACATTTCGTTTTATTCTGGAGACGGAGAAATACCAAACAGTCACGTTCCAATCTGACGTGACATTAGACGACAGCATTCATCCCCCCCCCAATGCTGACTAAAAACAGAGCCACATGCTCGTATGCGCACAAAAACATACGCACACACACTCCGATAGGGCTATGCACATGTATACGCACACAAATAAAGACATAAACACGCACACATATAAGAAGAAATATAGAAACATCTACAGAAAGACATGGGTACACACAAAGGCGCATAAAAATACATAGTCAAATGAAAACACGATCACATACACAAATACACAGACGGATCTCGTCTACCTACAACAGCTGCCAATAGTTATCCCTCTTTCTCTTTCTTAAGATATATATATATATATATATATATATATATATATACATATATATAGATATATATAAGCATATTTTTGCAATAAACATATGGCTTCGTTGCTGGGTTCGAATCTCCCGGCTGGCGGTTATCGTGACTCCCTGCAGTAACCGATGAAACACTAGTTTCTGTAAGTATTAAAAATAATTCAGTAAAAATCATATACGCATGATTTTCAGAATGTGAGAGATTATATATAATAAATTCCACAGCGAAACAACGTCGCAGCCCACAAGAGCCATGCCAGTCAACGAACCGGAAGTCCAAGACTAGAGTTTCGCCCTCATTTGGGCTCATCAGTTAGAGACATCCGAACTCAGGACTCGAAACCCGAGCCTCTTGCAATGCTAACCTAGCGAGCAATTAATGGTACGATTTTCAGAATATAAGAGATTACATAATAAATTCCACAGCCAAACAACGTCGCAGCCCGCAAGAGCCATGACAGTCAACGAACCGGAAGTCCAAGTCTCTCTCTCTCTCTCTCTCTCTCTCTCTCTCTCTATATATATATATATATATGAAAATCTTTTTGAGAGTACATAATTTTATAATAGGGAAATAAATATCAAATTCTAATGAATTTCAAAAAGTTAAAAATGAAAGAGCCAGCTGCCCGGTTTCGCATATCGCTTAACAGAACTAAATCAAGGAATAATTACGATTAAAAAAAAATAATATGAAATGGAAATATCGCGGTGTACAAAAAAAAAAAACAAAACAAAAGAAAACAAAAAAAAAAAACAAGGGAAAAAATTAAGATAGGGAAAGAATCAAATAGAAATCACATCAAGCGCCCCCAAAATTTCATTTTGCTTACTAAGAGAAAGTCTAAAGGACTTAATATATAGGTTTTCTAAGGGATTGAAATGAAATAATGAGTGTGATTTGTTGAGAACGAAAAAGGTCAGTACTGAACTTGCAAGCACAAACACAGCTATTTATCAGATGTTCACATATGGCTTAACCATATTTATTATTCACAACGTCTGATGGTGAAAAACTTGCACGGCGAATCTTAACAGGAATGTGTTGTTGTACGCAATAATTTAACCGCAACGTATTGCGAGCCACGGATACATTTAAATAAATAAATAATAGAGTTATTGTGGTGGTAGGGAAGGGCGTCTTTTCGGATTGATGGCAGCGTAACTCTAGTAGAAAAACAACGCGAGGATTCGATGCAAAATAACAATGTCGAACAGCCGGTGTTATTTGTTTGGTAAACTTGTCATTAATATTACCTAGCCAAAGTAGGCGGAGGTTAATCGGACATTTTCTACTATAGTTTCTGTGACTTTACAAAAATTATAGATATTATTTTTTATTGTGGATTCCGCAATGTATAAATGATAGCCATCGTTACAGAGGGCCTTGTAATATTATTAAACTAATCATCGAAATAAGACGTAGAACAAATCATTAAAGCCTTATGTGTTAGGATCTTGATTATATTATTTTTGTCTTTTTTTTTGGGGGGGGGGGAAGAACCTCAACATGTATAAACGAAGGTTTATAATAGATAAATATAAAAAGAAAAAAAAAAACAAAAAAAAAAAATAGAAGTCTGCTAAGACTTCTATTTTTTTTGTTGTTTTTTTACATTTACTAGTACATAAAAAATGGAAGACTAAATGTAACTTTTTCGTCAACCGTAAACTTAGAGGATGGTTATAGAGGGACGCAAAAAAGCGCCCGCTTTCATTTCGTTGTCAAACGAACAGAACGTGTCATCAACGTAACGAAAACAAAGATCATTATTTTTAAAATCAGATAGAAGACCCTCTTCATGGAAACCCGCAAAAATGTTTGCCAAAGTTGGTTCCAAAAGAGAGTCTATCGCTACACCGTCTAATTGTGTATACATGATATTACTGAAACTGAATTCAACGGATATCTTGACGAATTTAGTTAATTCCACACATATATTTTCTGTAATGGGGGGTCGATAGTTGGCTGCGGTATAGTGCGTCAACAAAATTATTGATAGTATAAAAAATTGGAACACAAATAAAGAGACTAGAAATATCAAAACAACACGTAAAGTTATCAGAGTAATTATATTTCTACATGAAATCAGCAAATATACAAGAATCGTTAATGCAAAAAGGACTGTAACCGTCCAAGTCACGCTCTCAAGTCCCAAAACGTTTAGTATACAACCCATCTATTCTTAAGCATACAACCCACAGGCAAAAGCTTCATGCATTAGTGTCTCTTGTAATTAAAACAAAAAATATAGCGAAACAAATATAAACAAATTAAATTTTGATAACAGCAGCAATACTCCGGAATTTATTTAAAAATTGCCTACAACATAAAACCCATTAAAAACATGAAACTTTTTAATAACATATGATTTATTAAGAAAAAAAGAAAAGAAAACCACCTCATAAAATATTCTTAGATCTTTACTGTTAATAATTCCTGAAGATGGATCTGGATGGATCTGAAAGTACTCAGATAAAAAAAAGCAACTATTGCAGCTACATCAGTCAGTTCTTGCCAGAAATAAGAAAGCTATAAAATAAACTTGAAAAGATCAGAAGCAACATTTATAGGTACTTTTCTACACTTTTGAGATGAGGATTGGGTATTCCTATTATTTGGATTCATCTGACTAGTGTTCTCATCTTGAGTGTTATTTTCATAACGTTTATGTCGATGTAATCTCCGGCTTTCTTCAGGCGTATGTTATCAAACTTTCAAATTTTGAAAGTACACGAAATCCTTATTTTTTTTCTATCTATTAAAACGATTTAAATGGACGACTTATTTACGAAGACTCCGAAATGTATTCTGGAGTTAGTTTCGTAATTAAATATTTTAAAATAGAATTTTGGAAATGTTAAAAATATATATATAGAAATGCATTCTTATCGACGTAAGCAAGTTATTGTTTATGAGATTTAAAAAAATATATTTTTTTAATATTACACAATTACACATTTGATATTAAAACATAATAAATCAAAAGAGAATGCTATAAATAATTTCTAAGACGAGACACATGCATACACAAACACAAACTGAAATTTTCTATTGATAAAAAGATATTTTTAATTGTAATTATTTTTTTTTGTTAAATAGAATGTTTCCAAATCTAAACTCGCTGATAAAAAATAAACAATTAAATAAATAAATAAACAATTAAATAAACAAATAAATAAATAAATAAACAAACAAATAAATAAATAAACGAATAAATAAATAAACAAATAAATAAACAACTAAATAAATAATAAATAAATGAAAAAAAACACAAATGAATAAATAAATAAACAAATAAATAAATAAACACATAAAAAAATAAACAAATAAATAAATAAATAAACAAATAAATAAATAAATAAATAAACAAATAAATAAACAATCAAATAAACAAACAAATAAATAAATAAACAAATAAATAAACAAACGAATAAATAAATAAACAAATAAATAAATAAACAAATAAATAAATAAACAAACGAATAAATAAACAATCAAATAAACAAACAAATAAATAAATAAAAAACAAATAAATAAACAAACAAATAAATAAATAAATAAATAAATAAACAAATAAATAGATAAATAAATAAACAAATAAATAAATAAACAAATAAATAGATAAATAAATAAAGAAATAAATAAATAAACAAATAAATAAATAAACAAATAAATAAATAAACAAATAAATAAACAAATAAATAAATAAACAAAAAACAAATAAACAAATAAATAAATAAATAAGAAGGAAGAAACTCGAAACAGAAAAGAA
>NC_136499.1:34545028-34580028 GCF_053919585.1 Euprymna scolopes
AGCTTAGCTGCCAGTTCAGGGCCTATCAGGTTTGCAACTCTCTTTTGAACCTTGTAAAGGAGCGAGAGACTAGTAGCAGATGAACCAGCCCAAATGTGACAGCAATACTCCATACATGGGCGAATGGTGGCCTTATAGAGGTACAGGATACTTTCGGGTGTTAATAGTTGTCTAGCACGGTAGAGAGAGCCCACCTTTCTTGCAGCAGCCCTGGCAATGCCTTCAATGTAATTGTTCCAACTCATGTTTCCTGTGAACGTTAGGCCAAGCAGTTTGAAAGATGTACTCTCAAATAAAGAGTCGTTGGCCATTTCTATAGGTGGTAGAGAGGGTTTCTTGTAATTATTGAATGAAACTAGTTTAGTCTTAGCGGCATTGAACGTGACCAACCATTTTTGTCCCCATTCCACCACAGATTGGAGGTCTTCCTCTAGTGTTTCTGCCATTTCTTTAGAAATGTGTTCATTCGTCTTCCTGTCGTGCCTGTTATAGAGTGTAGTGTCATCAGCATATATACCCATCTCAGAGGCAATTTTGTCGGGGAGGTCATTTATGAATATCAGGAACAATAGAGGTCCAAGGATGGACCCCTGGGGCACTCCCGCATTTATATCATATTGTTTAGATGTACGACCGTCGAGGACAACTTTTTCTCTTATCTAAGAAGGATTTAATTATGTTAAGTATTCTACCAGTGATACCGTATGATCTAATTTTTCTGAGGAGACCCTCATGCCCATACCCTGTCAAAAGCCTTAGATATATCTAGAGCTACCGCTCTGCCCTCCCCCGCTTTGTCCAGTGAATGGTATATACGTTCAGAGATTACAGTTAGGATGTCTGCTGTGGAACGGGCTTCTCTAAATCCATATTGTTGGTCAGTCAGAAGTTTAGCACCTGTAAGGTGATGGACTAGAGCATGTTTAATTAAGGTCTCAAATATTTTGGCAAAAAGTGGGAGGAGGCTAACGGGGCCATAATTTAATGGGTCAGTCCTTTCGCCAGAATTCTTGAATACTGGCACCACAGAAGCAGTTTTCCAACAGCCCGGAAAGCAAGCTTCATTAAGGCATTTGTTGTAGAGTTTGGAGAGAACTGGAGCTACTTTGGCTGAGCATTTTTTTAATAGCACAGATGGGATGAGATCAGGTTCACATGCTTTTGAAGTGTCAATGTTTTTTATGATAGCATGCACCTGAGCAGGGGTGATTTTCAGATCGTCTAGCGTGGCGTCTGTCCGCATAGGAAAGCCAGGTAGGGGGTGGTTGGAAATGTCCAGTGTGGAGTTTGAGGCAAACCGACTGGCAAGCATGTCAGCCTTCTCGGTTGCTGAGGAGATAACCTCGTGATTGTTGGTTAGTGGGGGAATTGTTGATTGCCCATTATTTACTACACTGTTGTAGATTTTCCAGAAGTCTCGATTTCCTAGTTTTTGTGCTTCGGTGCGTTTTTTAGTGGTTTCCGTAAATTCTCTCTTAGCTGCCGCTATTTCTTTCTTAACGTTATTTCTAGCATCTATATACTTCAGTCTGTTTGAACTGGACTTATGTCGGTTAAATCTGCGATATGCATGCTGCTTTTGAGCAATGGCAGTTGCGCAAGTCGAAGTAAACCGTTGGGGAGAGTGGGGCTTACTATAAAATTTCCGCATGGGAACATGCGCTTTGATTGCAGTTTTGAACCAGTCAGTGGTCTCGTTTGCACACTGTTCAGCAGGGAGAGAAAAATATTTCTCCATGGGGCATCTCTGATTAGTTCCCTGATGGCTTCCCAGTCAGCCTTTTTATAATATCTATCTATCTATCTATCTATCTCTTTCTCTCTCTCTCTCTCTCTCTCTCTCTCTATATATATATATATATATATATATATATATATATATATATATATATATATATATATAAAGAGAAAGCATAAAAGCAAATAGGAAGTCACCACAGAGTTATCTAGTTACAAGATATGAATTGAGAAATAGAATCTTTCACTGTATGATTCAAGACAGCAACAGTAGATTTTTTTTAGGTCATCCTAAATTATAACAAAACATTATTCATGAACAATCAAATCGATATTTGTAAATCTGTCACTTTTCAGACGTAAGAATCATGTTCGAAAGCCAATTGAAACTGAAATATGATCTTCCTAAGTCTTTAATGATATAATATCAATGCATGTGTGCTCGAAGGGCGATTCTTGAACCTTTATTATTCCTGAGAATAGTAAATTGCTTCCCTGATAAAATTGTATCTGAGATGTGCTGATGACACCACACTCCATAATCGACCTGAGTATAAAATGAATGTACAAAATATCCACGGCAATGGAGGAAACCCTTAAAAGTAACCTTCAGCCTATAATAGAATGAGGCCATATTTAGTGTGTAACATTTAATATTTCAATTACTAAGCTGCTTTTGTTTAACAACTAAAACAAATACTTCTCCTCAATCATGGCAAATAACAACCTCCTTGAGAGCCTATCTTTTAAAATTCTCAGCCTTACATTCACAAGCAATATGAATTGGAGCAAATACATTGAGGACACTGCCAAGGCTGCTGCAAAGAAGGTGGGCTCTCCTTATCCTGCTAGAAATTTACGTGCTAGAAAATTACTTACACTAGAAAGCATTCTATATATCTACAAAGACACCATTCACTCATGCACGGAGTATTGTTGCCACATATGCGCTGGTGCATCTACCACTAGGGTCTAAAAATGTCTTCAACCTAGTAGGTCTCGCACTATTAGCAAAATTCAAACCCCTGTTACATCGCCGCAATGTTGCACTCCTGTGCCGGTTTTACGAATATTTTAATGGAATGTGCTCTGACGAAATCATAGCACTTGTGCCTCCTCGACGTAAGCGACGAGCAGCAAAATCACACCCATTCAATGTAGAGATCCTATTATGCCAGAAAGCCTTTTACTCTTAGAGGTTCATTCCTCGAATTGCTAGACGTTATAATTTTTTTTCAGTCTCCTGCTTCCCTGACATGCATAAGATTAAATGTAATGTGAACAAACATTTCCCTACTTTGCTCTTCATATATGGTCCCATATAGTAGAGAGAACTTGAATGCCTACTGGAGAGATCTTGAATGCCTATTAGACACTGTCCTCGAGTGTCTAAGGTCTCTCTGTACAGGGGTTTGTCAGAACAACCTGGCATGAGGATACTTTTTCCGTAGAAGTAAACCCTGACCAAATATTAAAAATCACATAGTATTCGCTGCCCAAATAAGATCTCCTCACTATAGCTTACCCACATTAGCTTTTGGAAGGAATGGTGCACCTTCTCCAAATGATGTTACCTCAAGTAATAGCACAAAGCTGGATGCTCCACCAGACTAGATAAATTCTTGTCCTGGAATCCAGTAAGACAAAGAGACCAAAATGGAAGATATACTACAACATATAAAAATGGTTAATTGGGGGAGAGGAAGATTATGTTCTGAATTTCTGTACTAACTCAATGTTTGAGAGATAAAGAACTTTAAATGGAACATTCGAATATCTATGTATCTCATATAGAGTTCAAGTGCTAGCCCCAGGTTGTGGGCCCCTTGATTTCTGAGAACTTCGATTGAAGTAAAATAAAACAAAAAAAATAGACCCTCATGTTCAAGTGGCACTGTGCCTTGTTTGGGGTAAATGTAAGTTTGAAAAAAAAAACCTGACAGTTTGCATTACAGATTTTCGTGATTGGCTTCATAATTGCAGAAAAAAAAATCTATAATTATCACTCTGGCTGCAATCGTGTTGATGTATTCATTGTAAGTACATTAATAGAATTAAATTTTAATTAACGATTTGGCTTACTGATTCATTCATCTATAAATTTAATTTAATTCATTCAATCACATTTCATGCTTGCTTGTGCTTCTATCAATCACCAGCAATTTGTATAACTGGCATGTTAAGGGTGTGTTGATTTAAGATTACAAGGCCAACCGTCAAAACGTCTATCGATTATTTTACTTAAAAATTAAAATTTTTCCTTAATTTACAAAGTGTATATATGTAGGTTAGGAGTGTGTTGATAAATTTGATGAATTCTTATTAAGTAAATTAAATTGGCCTGGCAAAACTCTTAATCCATCAAAGCTATGGTTGTGCCATAATATATATATATATATATATATATATATATATATATATATATATATATATATATATATATATATATAAGAGCAAACAGTTAATAAAACATGTTAAAAACACTTTGAAAAAGAGTTAAAAACATATTTAATCTGAAAAGCAAACACTTGATAAGTGGAGTTTCGAAGAAATACTTAATACTTTCCTTCTCATCAGAGGGTAAGAATTAGCAAAATGCGGGATCGGATTTTGCATAAAAAAGTATTTGATGAAATTGCAAGTAAGTCAAAGATCTTACTTGATCACAAAAAGTGAAGCAGAGGAAATATGGTAAGGAAAAAGGTGATTACACGTGAATGGATAGTCTGGTGAAAGGTAAATTATCCAATGGCAGTAAAATCCAAAAATATAAATGCAAGCAAGTAAATTAAATTTCCATTCGCACAAGTAAAATCCAAGGAAATCACGTAAGTGTTTGAATATATGATTAGTGGCAGTTTTAGTCATTTATAATTGCTTTAAAACATCACCGCTCACCCATTTTTCGACCAAATTTCAAACAACTATCAAAATTTATAGATTATATACCATGAGCGATGTTTTTTTATGACTGGTTTCCATAGCAACCACATCGCTTGACTAGTATTGCTACTAATTTACTGCTGTCGAGAAAAGTATTCTTTTCAACAGTGCTCAATACATAGGTAGAGCTAGTTATTAAGTAATAAAATATATATGGCGATTAAGCTACACAGAAAATTCCGCCTTTCATCCACTCTAGGATTCTTCAGGCTTATGCGAGAATTTTTATGGTTGTCTCGCGTTTTTTATATATGCACCTTCTATTGAGGTTTTGTTAGCCAATCAGCTTTCTAATATCCACCGCATCCTTCCTAATCAGCCAATTAGCAGGCACTTACAGGACAAAGGCCCAAACCGAACTTCATGTCGACTCTGACAACGCTGGGTATCCAAATAGGGTGTCCCAAAATGATCATAATCATTTGAAGGTAAAAATTAAATAACAATTGAATAAAGAAGATGTATGTAGAATGCCATTTTATTTTAATTAGGTGAAAATTCTTTCATATTTGTATTTAATAGGAATTTTAAAGGAAATGTCTTCGAATCATTTGATTTCTCCGTGTACTGATATTGGTTGACCCGCAAGATTGCATTATCTAAACCACTGCGATTTTTTCTTGTGGGGGTATTGGAAGTGAAACGTATTCAGCCGCCGACCTCGATCTCTTGAAGAATTAAAAGGAACTATTCATTCTGAAACTCCTGCTATTCCACCCGAAATGATCCATCAAGATATTGAAAATTTTCGTGGACGTCCACAATCGTGTGTAATGATGGAAAACATTTGATCGATTTAATGATTAAGACTGCGAAATAAAATGGCGGTCTGAGATGTTCATTGTGTTGGTGAAATTAATTCAATTGATCATCGCAATCCATTATTTTGATGGTGAATTTAAGTTAGGCTTACCTGGAATATTTGCACATGTGTACAGGCGGAAATTTGTTCTTCGCGTGTGTGCATATTTTTGGAACGATGCGTGTCGCGGGCCGTTCGTTGTCATGGCAAAGGGAAAAACGGGAGAGAAAAAGAATAAAGAAGAAACGGAAGCAAACGGTCAAAAGAAAGTGACCTCAATGCCGTGTCATGTCAAAATGTCAGATCAACATGGCAACGTTTGTACGCTGCACGCACATGGCTTGTTTTGTGTATGCATGTTCGTGCCACACACAAACCTGATATAGTGGTCGTAATAATTGTAATAAATGTGTCAGATCATTTTGGGACACACACACACACACATATATATATATGTATGTATATATATATATGTATGTGTGTGTGTGTGTGTGTGTGTGTATGAAGCAGTATAGCTACATTCCAAGATCCAAACATTTACTTTCGTATAAAACAACTCCTCCAGCATGTTAAAATGTCAGTACCTTTTTTACAGCCCCGTTTCGTTACGCAGAAACAAACGGTTATTGTTATGTCAATGCCGGCTCTTTTTGTGCATATCCTCTTCAGAAAAATGATAGATTCTTTGCTTAGATAGAAAATAATACATGACAATATAATGTCGCAAGAAGGAAAAAGAATCGTAGAAAACTCAACATCGTGCGTTTATGTTTTTTCTTATGTGGCATGTAACTTTTTAAACCTGAAATGAGTTGCACAGTGTGATTAGCCTCGATGCAAGACTATCTATTTACTTTTCTCTAACTGCAGGAGGATGTGACACAAAGTTGGTAGGTCGGAAGAATAAAGCCGGTACCCTTAAAGGAGGAGCACTCGAACCTATTAAAAATTGTCTGGATAGCCCCGTTGGCATTCTCCGGTCAGGGAACCCCAGGCATGAAGTAATAAAAATTTATCTACTCCATTATGTTTTTTTAAATTTTGTTTTCTACAAAGTAGTCACAACTTATTAAGGTCTAGAGGCCACTCGAGGATAAAGGTTAATGAGTGTACGGTATTCAATGGGACAATATCGTAGGAATCGTTAGTAGCGGAAATTTGGTAAATTGGATTACTTAAGAACTTGTTCACGTTGGACTTGAAGACAATCAGATTATAGACAGCCGGAAAGCAGGGAAACGGAAGAGAGTTCCACAGGTGTGCAGTTCTAATAAAGAAGCTTTGTTCATGGAATGTACATTTAGGTTTAGGCACAAAAATAGAGTAGGGGAAATTATTGATAGTGGTCTCAGCTAGAGGAGTTTTTTTTTCGTGAAGGTCAGGCAAGTGGGGGGGACGTAGATTGGAGCTCAGCCGAGTACTTGCTATGAAAATTTATTTACAATGTTTTATACTTTTTATTGAACATTCATGTTTTCATCTATTTTTTAACATTTCTTACATTTCAACTTCTAACTCGGGCTTTGGGGTACTTCAAATACGTGACTACCTCCTTATCCAAACTGTGATCGGTAATAGAGCTCTTAAAAGAGACTTGTGTAGTACATGTTAAATGTAGTTTATTTTTCTTGTATTTTAGGGCTTGTTCGTGGAAGTGGGGATCACCCCGATGACATTGCTTCACATGTGCTCTTTCAACGGAAATACCTGTGAGACATTCGATTAACAGCAAAATCTCACCCCTTCACTTTAGACCTCCTCAGATACCGAATAATTTTATATCGAACATCTTCCGCTCAGAATCCTTATTTCACAGAGAGTAGCAAAGTGCAGAAATTTAAACGTTAAATTGTAAATAAACATCTTGCTTCCCAACTTCCCACTAATGTTGCCTCCTATCAAGTAAACAAAATATCTCCGTGTTTGGTTGTAAAAGTAGAAAAATTTTGTAAACTTTTTCATGAAAATTTTAATAATGTCGTGTCTGGGGACTTATTGACAGAGAGAGAAAGAGAGAGAGAAAGAGAGAAAGAGAGAGAGAGAGACAGAGAGAGACAGAGTAAGAAAGATAGAGAGAAAGGGAGAGGAAGAGAACATGTGTGTGTTTGAGAGAGAGAGAGAGAGAATAAGAAAGATAGAGAGAAAGAGATAGAGAGAGAAGGAGAGAGGAGGTAGGGTGAACCGAACAGCGCCGAAAGACCCGTTGAAAAACTTTATTGAAGAGACATTAAAATGAATTCTAAAAATAAATTAATAAAAATAAATAAATAAATACACAAAATAAAAAATAAATACATAAATACTGAATTCTCCTGTCGATTTCGACGTATAATCTTCACACAACAACTAAGTTCTCCAAAATCCACGATGGCAATTTGTTTTATATGGGTGAAGTCTTTGTGCAGAACCATTCACTAATGTTCAGAATGTGAGAGTTCCACAATAAAAAAAAACATCGAAGCTCACAAGAGTCGTAACAGCCAATAAACCGGAAGTCCAAGAGTCGAGTGTCTCCCTCATTTGGGCTTATCAGTTAGACACACCTGAACTCGGAATTCGAAACCCGAGCCTCTTGCATGCGAGACGAGTACTCTGCTACATGAGTAACCGCGCCACATATAAGAAAAGTAAATAAGTACATAGAATTAATACAATGTGTTAAGAAACACTTCAGTAAGAGTTAAAAAATATTTATTATTTGAAAAGAAAACACAGATAGGGGTGAAAGTTTTTAATACACAGGGTTTGGAAGAAATACTTTCCTTCTTGTTAGAGGAGAGGAGTTAGCAAAATGTGTAATGACATTTTGCTTGTGAAACATTTAATGAAACTAGGTATGAAATGGATCATACTAGCGTGAAAATAAAATATAGAACAATGAAACAGATGAAGTGGGGCAAAATAAAAATGAATTCAAGTGAGAGAGTGTGCCAATAGTTGGTGAATACAGCGAATCCAGGAAGTTAGTGAAGGTAAAAAAATAAAATTTGAGGTAATCCGAATGCATATCGTTGGAGTTTAGAAATGGTCCACAAAACAAATTTCTGTGTGGTTAGGCACAGATGTGTTTCAGGTAGAAAAATTCCGTCTGTAAATTAACCAAAGAGACTGCGATTTGAAGAAAAAGTAGAGGGAATTAGCACGAGTTAACAGTTAATTTTAGGTCAAGGAAGGGCATTGATCCAGTAATCAAGCCAGTTCAACAGCATGGAAGGATGGAGGATGATGATCTGGTTGTCATGACAACTAATAGCTGTAAAATAACAATCAGAGCAGTGAGGTGGGGGTGAAGTGGAATAAGTCAGTGAATACGATGAAATTATAGGCAGAGTTTAAATTTAAAAAATTGGGGCTGTAAGCATAAAAGAATTAATCAAGAAAATTGCAGACTGTGCCATTTTGCAAACACTAAAAAGAACTACGCTCGGGCTCCCGTACAAATGTATATGTACCTATACATAAGCACGCTCAAATACATACGTGAATATGCAACTCAAACCATAGAAATTTTATATATCTACACACACAAAATATGTATTAATATTTAATTATACAGACATGTACAAGCTTGCAATGGCACGATAATGTTTCAATCTGTAGATATTAATAACTAGAAATCTTATATATATATATATATATATATATATATATATATATATATATATATATATATATATATATTAGTAGGTGGACTCCACATTGCGCGTGACTGAATGATTTACATTCACATATTTTTTATTGTCATCGAAAACGGTGAAATCGCAAAATTTTCAAACAAATCGATTAATTGCCTGCTCTAGTTGGGGACAGGAAAGAATCTTTATATACCTCCATGCAGTGACTTAGTTCACAACACACTGTAATCTACATTGCACTGTAGAGAACCTACTGTCCATTTTATAAAATTATATTTATATACAATGGCAAAGGAAAGTTTAAAATACAAAAGTCAAGTATCATGGTTCAGTTGTACTCTAAACAAACATTGATTTCGGACGCGACTCTGTCATATTAAAGAATCTACTGTTGATTTTATATGCCTCGCCTGACTGCATGTCCGGTGATAATGGTTTGAATTTAAGTTTAAAATGAAAAAAGTCAAGTATCGTGGTGCAATTGTGCTTTAAACAGAAACATTCATTTTGAACGCGCCCCTGTGGATTTTAAATGTCGGTTAAATATTTTGACATGCACAATTATTGACAGCACCTGTTTCGTAGCGTAAAATCATTCATGCAATTCTGCCAGTTATTGGATTTATTTTGCCGTAATTTATCAAGAGAAAAATCACTCATCAATTTTAAAAGAAAATAAAGGCATAAAGCTATGGTTACGGAATCTGAAAATTGTGAGAGAAGCTGCAATTAAGCCACATATCCGAATAAATACAACTAGCAGGACCCGTGGAAATTCCACGGTAGTTAAAATATTTTAAAACACATCAGTAAGAAATTCCTTATTGTTATATTACAAAAATGAACGTATGGAAGCAAGTAGAACAAACAAAGAACTTTAGTTTAAACTTTTATTGAAGGTCAATGCGATCGTAACTGATGCTGTTGATATTGTCAGGAAGTGCTGGTGATGATTGAGGCAGTGACAGGGACGTCGATCAGCTGCTTGGAGTGAGAATAGTGGTCAGTCAGCAGGTTCTTGGGAGTCAGACTGTGAATTTTAAAAAAACTGTGACATTGTTGACATCGATTTTGTGAAAGTTCTGATGACCCCAAGTTGTTTAATATTTCAGGACATTTTGGATTACACGTGTGAGTAATGGATAGGTCACAGAAAACTGCCATTGCATCTTGATGAAGCTGTTGTAGATTCCTAGGACTTCCTGTGAATGTAGATGGTAGAATAACTGGTACACCAGAATAACCATATTCATTCCTTGCTAAATGATCCATTAAGCCATAATATTGAGCAGCTCTTGGTTGACTTTGATAGCTTTTAATGAAGTTAAATAAGCAACCGTCAACTTTTACATATGCAATAGATTTTTCTATTTATTTTGAATTTTATTCAATGAAGATTTGGAAATTCACAAATATTTTTTAAGTCGAATTATTGATATAGATTTCAATTAAATAAAATATACTGTAAATCTTTTAATAAGGAATAAATATTTATTTAAACCATAATTATTGAAACAAAGTATTTTACTGCATAAAAAAAAACGGTTATGGGGAGAAGGGTTAACTATTTTGAACGATCACCTAAATAACAATTTAATGAAAAAAAATGTTTAAAATGTTCTTGTATCTGTTTTATAATTTTTGTTCAATAAGAAAAATCAATAAACTTTGATAGCACTATTGTAAGAATCATGCTGAAAGCCATTCTTAATATGGGGAGGGGGTTAACTATTCTGAAACTACACTTAATAATGTAAAAAAATTAGGGAAAATATATGTATGAACAATAAATATTTCTTCAGTTAAATAAAATATACTGTAAATCTTTTAATAAAGAATAAATATTTATTTAAACCATAATTATTGAAACAAAGTATTTTACTGCATAAAAAAACGGTTATGAGGAGAAGGGTAAACTATTTTGAACCTTCACCTAAATAGCGATTTAATGAAAAAAAAATTTAATGGTCTTGTATCTTTTTATATTAATTTGTTTTAAAATAAGGAAAAAAAAATCTTTGATACCGCTATTGCAAGAATCATGCTGAAAGCCATTCTTAATATGGGGAGGGGGGTTTAACTATTCTGAAACTTCACCTAACAATGTAATAAAAATAATGGAAAAATTCTTTAGTTAAATAAAATATACTGAAAATCTTTAAATAGGAAATAAATATTTCTTTAAATAAATTAAATCGTAAGTAATGAAACAAAGTGTTTTATTTCATATTAAAAAAAAATGTTGTGTCCATTTTTTATAGTATTATGTCAGTGGGCATAAGAAGTGTAAAAGAAGCAAAATAAAACGAACAAACCATAAATAATAACTATATAAACAAGGTGAAGTTGTATAAATGTTATAAAATTACTCGATTCGGCATTAAATAACACAAAAAGGATTGATATGCCGTAAAACAAAAAGCAAAACAAAAAAAAAAAACAAGACGTAAAATATGTTTTGACTCTGTGTTACTCAGTGTATTTGCGAATGGTGACTTTGGTGATTTATTTAAAAAAGTTATTCTTGACTTTTGTAACATTCATTTCTAAACATATTTTTTGTTATGAAAGGCTCACACAAAAGTAAATAAAATAATAAAAAAGATAAAGTGGCACAGTAAAAAAACAAACAACAAAAAAAAACGAACTCGTAGCGTTAAATATAAAAATATATTTATTACTGAATAAAATAGAATAAGGGTTCAGTACTACAGAAGACATTGTTAAAAATGTAAGTAAATTACTATAATATTTAAACTGTGGAACGATACCTTCTATGCATAATTGTCTTTAAAATAATCCGGAACCATAAATAGACCGTTCATATATATATATATATATATATATATATATATATATATATATATATATATATATATATATATATATATATATTTTTTTTTTCGGGAAGTTTTGGGAAATAAAAGGGTTTAATGATTTTTAACTAATAAAGATTGAACAATAAAGGGGGATAATTCACATTAATTACTGTTTGCGATGATGATGACGCGTTTCATTAATTAATGTTTGCGATGATGATGACGTGACACCGTACGGACAAGCATATTAATATATAGATAATTGACATAATTACATGAATGATTTTATGCTACGAAACAGATGCTGCCACGTGCATGTAAACTTATTTAAAGGAATAAACTGTAAGATGGTCGACATCTTGAAATTTGGAGTGTAGACATTTGTTATTTATTTGTAATATATATATATATATATATATATATATATATATATATATATAGTAATTCATAAACTCTTCTATTGAGATTATATATATATATATATATATATATATATATATATATATATATATATATATACTAATGGGACAAAGAAAATAACACCTAAAAATGACGTAAATGAAATATACAGAAATAAATAAAGCAAAAACAGGAAAATGTCTGTGAAGAGTTCAACTGTTTGTGTATTTTATTTTCAAATGTTTAGAAATCCTTAAACACCGAGGAACTTTCCATTCTAATAGGTGGTTTCCCCAAACCGCTTGCATTTAGAATCCTTCTCCGCTTCCTGCTTTCCAGACATTAACAAGCAGAAATTTAAATGTAATCTAAATAAAAGTCTTGCTTTCAAACTCCCCACTTGGCTCGGCTCTTATCAAATTATATATCCTTTGGTTTCTGTTGCAATATACCTTGTTTAGTGCGAATAAACGTTTGATGCAATATGGGTTTTGAGTTGTAAGCGTTTTTCATGATTATTTTAATAATGGCGAGAGCGAGGGCGAGAGCGAGAGCGAATGAGACAGTCAGAAACTGCGAGAGATAGATAGAGATAGAAATAAAAACGAGAGAGAAAAGGAGAGAGAGAGAGAGAGAGAGAGAGAGAGAGAGAGAGAGAGAGAGAGATGGGGGTAGGTGAACTGGGCAACACCGAAAGATGCATTGAAAAAATAGATTGAAGAAAGAAGAACCATTGAAATGAATTGTCAAAACTAAATGAAAAAAAAAAAATAAATTCAAAATAAAAAAAAATAAAAAAAAGGATAGCTGAAGACTCCAACAGTTGTTCTTTTTTAAACCAACGGCCGTTTTTAAATCTCCCAGCTGTATTTGAATTATTTTTGTCAAGTGGAAGAAAAAAAACCCAAAAGAAACAATAAAGACTAAAACAACATATCATTTCGCAAACGTCAGTTTTTATTGGATTCGTTTATTTGTCATTATGCCACATGTCATAAAAGAATCACTGCTCAAGGAAGAGAAAAAGCTACTTATTTATGAAGGCAATCCCATTCGACGATACTTTAAACATGTCTTGACACTACCTGGCCAGCGCACTGGAATCAAACGTTATACGACAGCACTAATAAAGAAACGGCTGAGCCGCCACCACCACCAAGTGAAAAGGCCTGCTAACTGGAAAATGACGTCACGCATAGTAGGCAAAAAATGATCTGTCAAGCAGTCTGACTGTTGATAATGAGTGTCAGTTTTTGAAATAGGATGAAAAACATTTATTTTAATATATGGAAAAAACGAAAAATAACGAACACGATTTATACTTGATTTTCACTTTATTCAATTCTAATTTAAAAAGGAAAAACAAGAATTAATTAAAAAAGAATATTGTACACTGTCCTTGCGTTAAAAGATAAACATATTGGGTTATCATAGATTCCAAGGAATAAAATTCGTTTATTATTTTTATCGTGAATAATTTAAAAATAATTTTTACATTTGATTCAAATAAAACAAACAAAAAAATCAAGCCGCATGTTGTATATATATATATATATATATATATATATATATATATATATATATATATATATATATAATCTGTGAGTGAGGTCGCCAAGCTAATCAAAAACCTTTATTCCAGTAAAGCAACTGGCCCTGACGGCATTCCAATTATAGTGTTGAAAAAGCTTCAACCAGAACTTGCCCTCATACTTACAATTTCCAAATTTCGTTCATTAAAACAAAATGTATAATAAAACTACTGGTGTTCAAAAGTGCTCAGAATTAATAAGGAACGTACGAGACGTTTTTTTTATTTTGATTGGCTGTTGGTTACTATAGCAACTTTTTCAACATTTGGGACGATTTCTTCGAATAGGAACTCCGAATCTCCTATCTGCATTCTCAGCAATTACTGCCATCCATAGTTGTTGCCGTCTCACCAGGTTTTGACGAAGTAAGCGTCTTGCCGACTTTGGGGAGGATTGGAATTCATTATTGAGATGAGTATTATTTACGTGGTAAGACGACAACAACTATGGGTGGCGCATTGGATAGAGACGTTGAATCTCTACGGTTCCAGGTGAGAGTTGTCTGAAGATGGCGGTTTCAATCCTACCCAAAGCCGGCCAGAGGCTTGCTTAGCGAAAACGTGGTGAGACGACAACAACTATGGATGGCAGTAATTACTGAGAATGCAGTTAGGAGATTCGGAGTTCCTATCACGGTGATCACCTGACGAAGGCCAGAGGAATAGTTGGGCAAAACGTCGTGAAACAACTAATAAAAAGATGAGGATAACAGTCCGCAATAAATAAATTAATAAATAATACTCATCTCAATAATGAATTCCAACCAAATTATTAAGTTTACAAGTTAAAAAAAACAAACAAACAAAACAGATCTTTTGTCTTTTTCTGATGAATTGAGAATTGTCTCTACAATTAATTCCTATTTTAGTCACGTAATTTTTTTTACAGTTAAAAATATACATTTTATTAATACAAGAAAAAAATTGAAAAAATTCTAATGCCAAATTATTTAGTTTAGAAGTTACAAAAAAAGCAACAGAATTTTCGTTTTTCTCGGATGGATAGAGAATTGCTTTTACAATGCATTCCTATTTTAGTCACGTAAATTTTTCAAAGCTAAAGTGTGATAACACGCAAACAAAAATAAGGGATTTAAATATATTTTAACAAAACAAATGAAGTTATATTTATTACACTCGACTAAAATTTATACATTTTTGTTCTCAAATACACACACGTGATGGATTTATGCTAATAAAAATAACGCCACTTACTTTGCTATACTTTGATGGATTAAAATTATCCCTTCTAATTACATATGTCCACTTGGATAATTATACTTTATCTTTTGGAAAAGAAAATAACTGCACTCTTGGCCTGTTTTTGTAATTGCCACGACACATTAGAACAACACAACGGAAAACCATTTTTCACAAATCAACAAAACACGTGTACATCACTGATAGGGATTTGTACCTACTAGCGATTTCCTATATGTGACGTCATCAATGTGTTATTAGACCTCCTCTTCTAGATGACCGCGTTGAACACGCATTCTTAAATAATAGCGGTTCGCCTCTATGTCAACATGGCAACAGTACGCATCGAAACCCAAGCAGTAAGTACGTCTAGCAGTAGAATACTGACGATCATCGGATATGGACAAACGAATGGTGTTTCTCGCGATAATAGCATCAGGTTAAAGTTAAAATTCGATGTGAAAGAAAACGAATTCACTCCGTAGAATTCAACAAAAGGTCGACACAAGATGCGAGTTTATACGTAAAAAAAAAAAGACGAATAGCAGTTCGTGATATCTTTCAGAGCACAGTATAAAATGTTCTAGGTCTTTTCAGAATCCACCTTGTTTAAGGTAGCCTTAGCTAATTGAGTTTCTTCCCCTTGTGTTTTTTTAAAAAAAAATCTTTTATAAATATCCCTTAGTACACCCTCTTTCCATTTTTATTTTGCTTTTTTTTCACCAAATTTTATTTAACTTTGAAGAATACTATACATTCTCACTGTTGCTTCCACTTAAGTCCAACTTCCACCTAGAGATTAATTTGATTGGTTTTGGTTATAAAAAACAAAAAAGTCTTAGAAAGGGTTCAAATTTCCTACCTATTTACCCCTTGTTTCATTTGGTTTCTTGGGGGTTTCTTTCTTCTGGATGTTTTTAATCCAACTCCTTGTTGTCTTTTAACAACTTTTAAAGTTTCATTGGTAAATGTGGTTTTGTGGTGACTGCTGAAGTGAAAGTGATCGACATATTTCGAAAAAGAATGAATATATAAAAATATATCTAGTTAAAAATTGGATAGGCAGAGAATAACCAGTTACTATCCATTCCCTGTACTTTTGACGGCCTTGTGTCTAATTTGTAAAATATGTTTACTTTTTTTTAGCAAATAAATTATTCGAAGTGTGTAGTATATGTTCTGTTCTCTTCAAGGACTGAATTGATTGTTATTTTTTTTACTTTAATATAAAGTGTCTCTTTTGTGGAGCAGGTTTGTTTCCTGCATTAATTGACCTTATTAATTTGGGAGATGGTTAATAAAAATATAAAATAAGTTAAAATTTGACCCACCTACATTCAAGATGCTGCATGTTGTTCGAGATAGATAGATAGATAGATGGATAGATGGAAAGAAAGAAAGAGAGAGAGAGAGAGAGAGAGAGAGAGAAATATTAATATATTCAGGAGAGAAAATAAGAAATATGTAGAGTGAGCGAGAGTGGAGAAAAAGTGTGTGCATGTGTGTGTGCGAGAGAGAGGGAGAGAGAGAGAAGAAAAGGTGTGTTTATGGGTGTATGTGTGTGTGTGTGTGTGAGAGAGAGAGAGAGAGAGGATAGACAATGTGTGTATGGGTTTGTATGTGAGAGACAAGTGGAGACAGAGTGAGTGTGTGAATGTGTGTAGGTGAGAGAGAATGAGAAAAAAAGAGAGAGATTGTGTGTGTGTGTGTGTGTGTGTGTGATAGATAGATAGAGGATAGATAGAGGAGGAGAGAGTGTGTGCATATGTGCGAGAGAGAGAAGGAGAAAAGAGTGTGTATGTACGTGTGTGTAAGAGAAAAACAGAGAGCGTGTATTTATACATGCATCTGTGTATGAGAGAGAGAGAGAGTGCGCGAAGAGGAGAGAGAGAGAGAGTGTGTATTTATGTGTGCGTGTGAGAGAGGGGAGAGACAAAAGGAGTGAGTGCGTTTGTATATGTGTGTGAAAGAGCAGAACGTGTGTGTATGTATGTATGTGTGTGTGAGAGAGAGAGAGAGAGAGAGAGAGAGGAGATGAGAGGAGGTCAAAGTATGTGAGAGGGAAAGAAGAGAGAGAGAGAGAGTGTGCGTGTGTGTGTGTGAACGACAGAGGGAGAGAGAGAGAAGAGAGGAGAGAATATGTGTGTGAGAGAGAATAATTACGTTTAAAAACGATATTAAGTAGTATTTGGCGCCATTATATACGTTTAAAGATACGTTGCGTTTTTCAGAAATCTGCATTTTGGATTTTCTATGCAAATGTATGACATCGTGTCTTAAAATATTTGTGAAAAATCGATAAATCTGAAACTGCAATAAAATGTTCGGATAAGTTCACCCCTAGTAATTGTCTGTATTTTTGAGATGAGGTGTTTTCCTTGATTGAGATTGTCGGACTGACTTCCTCATCTTGGTTGTTATTGTCACAACGTTTCAACCGTTTTGCCCTCCGGCCTTCGTCAGGTGTTTTGTATCGAACTGGGGAACCGTTTGTTAGGAGTCTCGAACCCAACCCTTTATTATTATTACGGGGGTACCGTGTTCGGACTCCAGCTAGGCTTTGCTGATTCTCTGTTTTGAATTTTACTTTTCACTGCCTTCGTTCAGGATTGAACTCAGCACCTTTGGGTAACTGTAAACTTTGATACAACGTCTAGGACCACTCGGCCATATGTAACTGGGACAATTCTTAGTTGGTTGTTGTTAATGTTAAACCTATGTTGTTATTCAAGGTTTTCTCTCTATATCAGAGGCGCCCAAATTGCATTCAGCTCTATGCTTTATTTGCTCAGTAGGTTGTTATGTCTGAGCATGTGAGCTGTTTCTTTAAGTTTTCTCACTTTCCAGTGGGTCTCTCTGTTTATTATTTTTACTTCATCCCATAGGGGGCGATGGTCTCCCCTCTCCATCCAGACATGGTTGGCTATACCCGATTTTTCCGTCTCCCCTTTAGTTACCGCTTTCCGGTGTTCTTCCACCCTTACTTTAAGGGGGCGGCATGTTTCACCCTTGTAAACCTTTCTGCAACTGCATGGAATGGGGTATATGCAGTTTTTGGTCATGTTCTCCTCCATGCGGGGCTTCACTCGTACCATGTGTCGTCTGAGTGTTGACTCGCTCTTGAATAACGTCCTGATGTTGTAGGGGGCACATATTCTCTGAATCTTTTCGGAGATGCCTCGTATGTATGGTAGGCAAACCGTTGGAGGTTTTTGGGTTTCATTGTCCTCTCTTATACTATTAACACGTCTGGTGGATAGTATGCTATCGGGGTAGTTGTTATTCCGTCATAACAACTACCCCGATAGCATACTATCCACCAGACCTATGGGATGAAGTAAAAATAATAAACAGAGAGACCCACTGGAAAGTGAGAAAACTTAAAGAAACAGCTCACATGCTCGGACATAACAACCTACTGAGCAAATCAAGCATAGAGCTGAATGCAATTTGGACATCTCTCATAGAGAGAGAAAACCTTGAATAACAACATAGGTTTAACATTAACAATAAACAACATTGAAATATGGTCGGTTAACATGAGGAAAAATCCGGCTTCACAAAAAGAGGCAAATAATAACAATTGCTCAAGCCTGGAAGTAACAGAGTGATGGTTAAAACTTGACGTATATGCATAACATACCTATTGCGAATTTGAATTAATATTAATAATAAAACAATATATATATATATATATATATATATATATAAATTACACATAAACATATAAGCTATATATTAAACATATAAGCTATATATATATATATATATATATATATATAGCTTATATGTTTAATATATAGCTTATATGTTTATATGTAATTTAACTACTTGATATAGTAATAACATATGAGTAAATAACATTTAGAAAACGCAAGAGTACGGTACGAGAGCTAAACATATATATTTTCTTAAAAATACTAATAATAGCAATTATAATTAATGAACTTTATATACTTATATGCAAACACCTGGGCCTGAAAATGTTATAAAAATTTGATGGAAAACATATAGAAAGGATTTTCTTAAAGGATAAAATATACTTTAATTATGGGGCACCATAAAAGTTCTAATTTAGAAAAAGATATAAAACCTATTTCCAAAAGAAAAGTATCATTTTCGGCACTAGACGCAATAAATCAGGAATTACATGAGTTGAAAAAATGTCGTGATTTCAAATGTCAAATATTCTGATTGGGCATCGCCAACCGTATGTGCTGATTTTTCGATGGGATTAAATGACCATTTAAAAGACTATACATATCTCTTACCATCTTCAAAAAATATATCCACTAAATGGTAGTAGAGTGGTTTTAAAGTTGGATTTTTCTGAGTCGTTACTTTAGTTTAAAGTCAGTCAAGAATGTCCGAAGTATTTGACAATAAACACACATAAAGATATGCATATTGACTATGCAACGCCTATAAATTGACCATTTTATTTAGCCATTATGAACAATTTCACAAAATAGATAGAAATTGTCAAGTGCAGACATTTGATGGCAACAAATACGATGAATACACTTTACGAAAATTTTAGTCGTTTTAGATGCCTGAAAACTTTAGTCAGCGGCAATCGAAACCCAGTTCATGGGAAACGAATTTAACGAACACTATAAATCATTGTCCATTGAGCGTGTGAAAACACCAGTTTACATCTTTATTGAACGAATGGCAAAATAAAAATTGTGGACACATTTAGACGAGCTCTGAAGAAAAATCAAAGCGTGAACACAAATGAAAGAAGTATTCAGAAATGTTTGGCAATTTACAGAATCACGCCAAACCTGAATACGGCTTTATGTTTATCCCCGGCAGAGTTTGAAATAAAAATACGTCTTTTTCGTCTTCGATGTCATATTTTTTTTCACTAATTAGTTTCAATCATTCTTCATCGCCTGTACGTAAACAAAAACTCTGTTTATAACTTGAAGTTTTCTACAGTTTTCTGCCATTTCTTTATTCTTGATTTGCTTCTACTTCTTGTTCTCCTTGGTTAAACTTTTAAACAATTTCTTCCGGGATGTTTAAGGGACACGCTATTTATATAATAAATTGTTTTTTTTTTGCAAGTATTTCTTTCGCTTCGCAAGTTTAAATGATACAAAATTCATTTTGATTTTTCCGAAACATACATGGATAACATAAGCAAGGTTTTCATATGTTGCGCAAATTAACGGAACGCATTTGGGCGCATTAAGAAATATTTCCAAAAATCAAATAGTTTTTTATACTTTTATAAATTGGGCACAATTAAACATGCCGAATCAGCTTCAAACTCTTACCATTTTTCACATGGGTACGTATCAGTTTACTTGAACATAATATAAAAACTATGCATACTTACAAAACACATGCTGCGATGTAACATCGTCACCAATGCAGCGAACATCACATAAATCATGGGCACTATTCACCAACACTTGATGACTGTGACAAAGAGTAATGGCAGCCGGTGCCCACAAATAACCGCCTCAAAACAGCAATAACTAATAGTGCACCCCAGTGTTCATCACTGCCTTCAACTGACTTAAAAAGATCACTATCCATCATTTATAGCAGATAACAGCCATAACCGCCATTGGATGATAGTGCCCGCCACTGGATGACAGTGATCAATACTGACCGCCATGCACCTGCAGTGACAGTTGTAAAGAGGGTAATGCACGAGATAACTAAAGATTATTTCGTTTACGGGAGCATGGGCAACGCACGTACACGAGTCCTGCGAGTATATATATATATATATATATATATATATATATATATATATATATATATATATATATATATGTAGAGAGAGAGAGAGAGAGAGAGAGAGAGAGAGAGAAATAGACAGATAGATAGACAGACATACAGAAAGACAGAGAGACAGAGAGATAGAGAGTGAGAAAAGGGGAGCGTGAGAGAGAGAAAGAGAGAGAGAGAGAGAGAGAGAGAGAGAGAGAGAGAGAGAGAGAGAGAGAGAGAGAGAGAGAGAGAGAGAGAGAGAGAGAGAGAGAGATTTAAATTAATTTATTGTAAATGGGAGTATATGTCCTTTCTGGATTTTTTCTCTTAGTTTTTAAATTTATTGGATGAGTGGATTAGATAACTAGCAAATAGATCAAGTAATTTGTTTAGACATACTCGCACAGTGTTCATATGTTCAATACATCATTTAACTAATGTAAATTTAACTGACAGAACAAAGAATTAACATCTGAATATAAATTAACTTAACATACATAGGATTGTTAACATATTTTAATAGCTAATACTTATAAAATAAAAAAATGTCCTCTGATATATAGTTTCTTATTATTTTATTTAAATCGTATTTAATATTTTTCATGCACACACGCGCGCGCACACACACATTTATGACTATTTCATTTATTCACATAAATTAATATACGAAAGTATAATTTTATGCGTAAACTTTAAGTCTTTACTCCAACAGTGCTCATTATATAGGTAGAGCTAGGTAGTAAGTAATAAAACTATATATGGCGATTAAGCTACACAGAATATTCCGTGCTTCATCCACGTAGGATTCGTATACGACGCATAAGCCTGATGAATCCTAGCATGGATGAAACGCGGCATATTCTATGTAGCTTAATTGCCATATATATTTTTATAACTTACTATATATATATATATATATATATATATATATATATATATATATCTCACAAAAAAATAAAATGTACAGTCTTTTTGTTTTTTTCCTTGAATTTCAGATATTTGTGTCTTTTAATCCTTTCCAGTTCGTTTTAAAATAACTTATTTTTTGAAGTAAGGAAGAAACTGTACATTTTCTTCTTTGATGAACTATTATAAAGTCTCTGATGATTTGCTGAGTTCATGCCATTCAATGAAACACGTGTAAGACGCAGTAATTTAAACAATGTGAATGTGAATTAAATGTATATTCCTGTGTTTAATAAAGTTACATATGATAATATAATAATATATCCCGAGTTACGCCAGTATGTTGGAAATTGTGACGTGCTGGCAGGTTGGTTAGCGCAAAACAGTGCAAAGGGGTAAGGTCGACGTATGTCAAACGTAGTAGCTAGTGTCAGGGTGACAGCCAAGGTGATTCAGTTCGTGTGAAAGAGGACGATGCATGAAAAAGAAAGAGAGGAAAGATGTCTTTTCGCTCGCACGCAAAAAGAGTCTGCCTTCTGACTTTGGGCGAGACAGACGTGTGAGCTTGCTTTATGACTTCGGACGAGACGGATGACTTAGAATAAGTCGGAAAAGGAAGAAACATCAGATGTTCCATTCAGCATCAAACGGCAACAGGAAAAAATGCATCCTCAGGGAAGAGCAAAAAGAAGAGGAAAAAAGGTGATACATACATATGTACACACACACACACACACACACACACACACACACACACACACACACACACACACACACACACACACACACGCACGCACACACACACGAACGCACGACGTAACATGACCGCATCCATAGACACACCTGCATAGACATAATTACAGAGGATCACGGCGGCGCACATACATAGACACGTACGTACGTACGTAATAATAATAATAATAATGATAATAATAATAATAATAATAATAATAATGAGACCCATATCAATAAGAATAACAATACAGAAAAATATTCTCCCCACCTTGCAACGTAACACATATGCTCTGAAAGTGTAAATCAATCTTCATTGAGCTTAATAAACTGTTGCAAGTTTAAGATTGCCTTATTGAATATATGCATTATAAACGTGTATTTGTTTTAAGGAAACACTCACACACACACACAAACACACACACACACATATATATACATATATTCATACGCATACATTGTAGTCTACATTGCACTGTAGAGAGCATACTGTTAATTTAATATGATTGCTCTTTCTGCTGGTGCGGTGATAATGGTTCGAATTTAAGTTAAAAATTAAAAGTAGAATATCATGTTTCAATTGTAAGAAACATTCATTTCGGGCGCACCACTGTCATATCAAAGAACTTACTGTTGATTTCATATATCGGAGTTTTCTACTTATGTGGTAATAAAACTTTTCAAATGCACTTGTGATGTTTGGCTGTATAAGGTGTTAACGTTGGTCAAAACCGCTTATTCCTTCTTTCATCGAATTTTTTTCGATTATCGATAGTCGATACTTATCGAAGATATTCGTAGACAAAACCTATTTAAGAACACTACCAGATCCATTAAGTACATTTGTGTGAAATTTCATAGAAACGGCCCAGCCGTTTCGAAGTCCACACAGACGTTGTAGATTGGAAAAAATGAGAATTTCAGTAAAATAAAAATGACTCTGATTATAATATTTTATGTAATAGTAGAAGATTAAAAAGATATATCAAAGTATAGATGTTACATTCTCCTTTGAGGGTCATATTTCTAAATATTCAAGGATATTAAGTTAGAAATAGTCCATCGACAGGAACATGCGCCAAACAGCATTTCGAAATCCCTCACCGTCAAAACTTCACATAAGTTATAACAATTTCAACTTAGAAATGATGTCTATAAGCTTAGAAATGGTTATGTAAATTATAGGTGCAATTAAACAGAATTAAAGTTCAGGTTGCCGTTGATCTAATCTGCTTTTTTTGGTTAATTATTGTATTAGGTTAAAAATATAGCAGAATTCGCATGACAATGTTTGAATACAGAAATATATTGACGATAATTTAGTTATAAAAATCTTAACATAAATTTTTGTTTTGAAAAATTATGATATATAAGAGTCGAAGATAATTTAAATTGCAAAGTCAAGCAACGAAAACCGAATCAGTTGAAAGTTTTTTTTAAGAGGGTTCATGTAATATAGATGTTATGAAAACAATAAAGTTGATTTAATCGAGAAATGTCTTAATTTTTCTTTCCCTTTTTTGTTTTAAATTCAAATGTAATAACTCAATCATTCATATCTTGTCTCTTTTTTTTCTTTGATTTATTATTTTATTTTGTTTCCTTCATTTGCCAATATCAAAAAATGGCTCTTAATGTAGCCTCTGATTCCATGAGCACATTTCCAAATGGAGATTTAATGTCAATCGCCGTTCCCGGTTATTTTCAACAGTTGATAATATATCCATATGACTTAACAAATTTCCAGTTATGGAAGAAGTTTCTTTCCGCTTTGGATCAAGAATGATCATAATCAGTCATTTTTATTTTACTGAAATTCTCATTTTTTCCAATCGACAACTAACATGAGATCCTTTGTTCCCAGAACAAGATTGAAGGTACTAAAACCGTAAAACACATTTTATTATGCCTCACTTCAATGGTTTATATTTAACACGAATAAAATCTTACCTTTCAAAAATACGTAATTGCCGTTAATGAATTATTTTTGCGTTTTTTTTTACACAATTCGTTATAACTCGACTATGCTTTAGTGAACTTCAATTCAAAAAACAAATCTGAAAATTTCCCTGAGGAGATTCTTATGCAGGGTGTAAGCTCGTAAAATATTTTCACTCACAGATTCTACCTCTGATTTATTTCTGTTCAAAAATTCATGGTTTCAATTCTTTTTGATTCAATAATCATCTCTTTTCATCTCAGTAGCTAAATTATTATTGGCATCGATTTTCTGTTTTTTTTTGGAAAATAAAACAATTCCTTTTCATTCTTTTCTGTCTTTTTTCCTACGTTACTGTTGATTGATAACGGAGTCACAAAATCGTTCAGAAGGTTTGATTTTTAACCCAACTTGATTGCCCACTTGGTTCTTCCGTCATCTGTTATAGTTAACTTAGGATCATCATCATGATTCTACTTGTTAAAACATAGTCGTTCATTGGCATTTATTTTAGGTGATCACTATTTTGGATCGTAACAATAGATATATACAATAGAAAAGAGCGAGCATGAAAAGTAATATAGTTAAACATGGAAAGGGCTAGTTGTAAAAACTGGAAAAGGAAAAGGACAAGATATTCTCGTAAAAAATATGATAAATTTATAACTGAAAATATTGCAGCATTAAGAATTGATTATATATTGTTAAATTTAATTAAAAATATTAATGCTCCAATATTTTAAGTTATACACTTATTATATTTTTTACTAGAATATCTTATCATTTTCTTTTCCATGTTTAAGCCTGACCATATTACTTTTCATGCTCGCATATTTCTATTGTAATCCATGATTTTTCCAGGCTTCTAATAAATTCACTTGTTCTTTGTTTGATTTCAGTCTTATTTTTTGCCCCTTAAACATAACATACACATATGTAACAACAATGTACGGCGCTCGTCCACTTTCAATTAAATTCCCTCCATTTATCTCCCTTTCGTTCTTTCATTCTCTCTATTTCACTTCTCTTTTCGTGACAGTAGTGAATTAGTAGCAACACTAGTCGCTGAAGCGACGTGGTTGCTATGGAAACCAGTCGTAAAAAAACGTCGCTTACCTTCTTACGTCTTTTTACGATTTTGAATACCACCATAATTTTGTTTTACTGAACGAAAATTGAAATTTTTTTTCCACAATATAGCTGAGAAGATGATCTATAAACTGTAATAATTGTTTGAAATTTGATCGAAAAATGAGTGAGCGGTAAAGCTTTAAAGCAGTTCTAAATGACTAAAACTGCCAGTTAACCATATATTCAAACAGAGTAGTGTTTGAATGATGAAACCACATGGCACTAAGGAGAGTGAAATATAAATATCTAGATTTTAAGGAATTTATTTAAATTGCGTATAAAAATAACATTGCCGTACTTAAAAGATAAATATCTATTACAAAATAATAGCCTAATATTTTATTAATATATTCTTATCTTTTTATTTAAAATGTATTTTAATATCTTATAGTTTCTTTTAATAGGCTCTTGTTTTAATAATGTCTTATAGTCTCTTTAAAGAAAATATACAATAGATGAATGCATAGAAATGGGTGGATGTATGTCTTATTATGAACTACTAATCAACATGATACGTGAAATATAATAATTGATTTAAAATAATTTAATATGATGGGATTAAGATAATTAAGATTATATAGTTGAATCACTATTTTAAATTTTATTTTAATAACAAATGTAAAGGCGACATTGCTATGATAAAATTTCATCGAATTCTCTATCTTGTTTACCAACAATAAATATTATGATGGATTAAAAATAATTAAATTAGATGGGTTTAAGATAATTAAAAGTATATAATTGAATAAGTATTTTACATTTATAATGTAAATAACAAACGTAAGGACCATAATTCTCTAATCAAATCTAATTAAATTATCTTATTTATTTACCAAAAATAAATGTTAAATGGAGATATTCTTATAATTTGCACACTTAAACCTAGAAATATGTTTTTTTAAAACAATGTCTATATCTAAATGTTTAGGACAATAAAAAAAGACATGATTCCATTTCCGTTTGATTAAAACCTTCTATCATGTCTGAAAGTGAAACAATGTTTAACGAGCGAGATCGGAGATGCACCACTGTACAACTTACGCTCTCTACCGATTCAAGTTATTATAACAGGACCATTGCCAGCACCCTCAAAATGCAAATCCAGATGGTTCAACGCTTGATGGCACAGGCTAAAGTTCTGGTCTTTGGTGTAGTTTCATGTGAGAGCCACATAACGCCACCTTATTCTTCGTAGTCGGCTTAAAAGTCAACACCAAAGTGTACCTGGATGTGCTGAAGAGAGTGTAGTGATTCTCAGGTGCGATTAGGTGGCTACTGAGAAACCCTGGGGGTGGCAGGAGGACCCAGCTCCTGACCACGAGTTCAAAGAGGCTTGGCTTTATATCCTTCTCTCACTGCCTCCTCCTCCACAGACCTGAATCCGCTGAACTACTTCGTTTAGTCATGCGCTGAGAACATCAACAACATGACCTCCTACAAGACTAAGCCAGCCTGATCGCCAACATCCGTCGAGTATTTACCGAGCTCCTGCCGGCGCTTGTGGAAAAAGAATGCTCCCAGTTCCGGACTCGTATCGCGGAGGTCATTGAAGATGAAGGCGATTATATTGAATAGATGTCAGCTATACTACCTATTTAATTTTCTTGAATTGATTTATTCAAGAAAAGTTTCAAAATAAAGCTGTATTGTTGTTTATCTTTTATCATACCAGCCTATAATAAATAAAGACTTAAAACAAAAATATAAGCAGGCATATCTAAATTAAAATTAAGCCATCTTTTATTACCCAAAGAGAGATGCCTCATTCTCTCAAAGAATAAACAAAGAAAGAGGTGAATTACAGGTCAAGTATACTTTACCTAATAAACGTGCGACCATTGGCTGCAAAACATGTGGCCGGGAATTGAACAACGAGCTAACTAAAAATCACGTGGGTAATGGTGCATAAAACGACGCTCCAAGTTTTAAAGATGGCGGCAGGTCTGTCAATTGAGGTATGGAAGCACAAAATTGATACAATACTTCTACTATTCTTCCAAACTGCTTACTTATATATTTGGGCAAAACATTAAGATTTCTTTTTTGTTAATATATTTTTTCTAATATATTTACGTTTTTGTTTTTAAATGTACTATATTTAAATATACTTTATTTACATATACTTTATTTACATAGACTTTATTTACATAGACTTTATTTAAACCTGCGCAGTTTATTACGGTTGTCGCTGATTTAAAAACTATTTTTTATAGTTAACTATATTTTACGTTTATTTTTCACCCCTTTATAATAAAAATATATAAAAATACGTAAACCTTCTTTATCAATTGATTTTGTGTTTTCTAATCGCATAAAAATAGGGTCTCGTCTTGTGCACCATTACTAGCACGTGACATAAATTCTATGCAACAGCCTGACGCATCATTACAAAGATGAAACGCGGAAATTTTTGTGTAGCGTGTAGCTTGATTGTCACTTATATTTTCATTACTTACTATATATATATGTATATGTATATATGTGTGTATATATATGTGTATATATATATGTGTGTAAGGTCATGTCATATGCTACTGGTACCATGTAACCCAGTACTACCTGCCTCATGGTCGGGTCACCGGCGACTAAACTGGTTCCCCCACCAGAGTGTTTGGTGAGGAGGGCGGCTAGTCTCCCTGAAGGATTAAAAACAAGACCTTCCAAAGGGCGAATGAACTCTTTTTTCTGAGTCAACGGCCAACTAGCACCGTGTATATTTGTGTGTGTATATGTTTATTGGGGTGGAGAGGGCTCCCGTAAGCCGTGGTGAAGGCAACCTTTCTAGGAGAAGCAAATCTCTGATTTAAAAAAAAACATAAAGCGGGAGACCAGTACCCGCATTAAGCTGGTCTGCCGTTTAATTTGTTGCTGGCTATCTTGCTCTTGCTTGTTGCTGGATCTCAAGATTTTGAACCGAGAGAGAGAGAGATTTAGCTGTCGTACAAAGCTAAGACTCTGTAACATCATCTTTGTATAGATACTCTCTCAGGCATTTGGGATCATGGATTTTAAATGTCTGAGGGAGTGGCACTCGTCTGACAAGACGTTGCAATCATCATATATATATGTGTATATATAAATAAATAAATATAGATACATACATTAGAAGTACCTTAACTAACAATACTAATATTCGATACGTTAACAATCTTTTTGTTTACATAGGCATCACCACTTATCAATGCCAAGAGGCCACTCAAGGATAAGGGTTAAAGAGTGTACAGTAGAAATTGGACAATATAGTAACCGTTAGTAACGGAGATTCGGTAAACTTGTTAACAATTGCACACTAAAATGACTGGAAACCATACTAATCCAAAAATTACAGCCCCTTTTCAGCCGGATCTCATTTAACACCGGGGCAAATAGACTAACTGTATTTAATAAAACTAAATAAATAAAGTATAAATATGAAAATAGAAATTAAAAATAAAAATGATTCGCCCCTAAACATCCTCCACTAACATTTATAAGCAATGTATATATATATATGTATATATATATATATATATAATTTTCAGAATGTGAGAGATTGTAAACTCCTACTTGTAAGACATCGGCTTGGGATTATTAGCTGGTTGGATGACCGCGTCCCTTGTTAAGACGAAGTAGGTTTATTTCACAGTCGGATTTCGGTGCGGTTTGCTTGATCTGTGTTGGTTAATAGAAATTCTTCTGTGCAGGGTGTTTGCTCAGTTGGTAGAGTGCTTGCCTTGCATGCAAGAGGCTCGGGTTTCAAATCCTAAGTTCGGATGTGTCTAACTGATGACCCCAAATGAGGGCGAAACTCGAGTCTTGGACTTCCGATTCTTTGACTGTCATGGCTCTTGTGGGTTGCGACGTTGTTTGGCTGTGGAATTTATTATATATATATATATATATATATATATATATATATATATATACATACACAACGAAAAAGAAAACGATAACAGCAGCAATCGCTGACGATGATTGAATGCACTGACAGAAAGCGCGGGAGAAGAATATGGCAGAACAACAACATTTGGGTGCCATTATATACAACATGCCAGTTGTAAGAAAAAAGAACGCTCGGCGAATTGAACAGATATCCAGAAAAATTAGAAAAAAGAATAACTGTCATGTTCAATCAAACGTGCTTTAATATTAATTCAAATATATATGCTCTGCAGGCAACTGTATGATGACTCATTAGTTTGCTATTTATAGTTCGCATTTTAAGATGAAACACACCTATTAGTAAAGCAGTGAGTGTATACACGGACGCTTTCGCACGTACCACGATAGTGAAGGAAATTGTAATATTTTATGTCTCTATCTAAATTAATTTTGCTATGTTAATGTTTAGATATTTTCATGTAGAGACTTAATACTAAACTAATTAACAGATCATTATGAATTTTGGAAAATGGCTCCAAAGGTGCTGGGCTGTAATGTTGACTATATTTTCTTTTGTGAAAATAGGGTAAATAGAAGTGGTGGAAGTCGTTTGTGAAAATCAAGATGATTCCAATATCTGTAACATTTTAATAATAAAGATTGGACATCAATTAAATAATATTTCTCAACACTCAGTTTCTTAAGAATATTTAAAAGGATGTATCGAAGGAATTATATGAGCACAACCTCTTATTTGAAAATTCAATTATATCATATATGAATTGAATTTGATCCACTGTTATTAAACACCAATTAAGAAATATTCCACAAATTTCAGTTTATTTTTAAATACTTTAGACTTTAATTTTAGACATTTTTCTAGAATCCAAATCAAGTAGAATGTGATAAAAATGAAAGCAAGGATACATGGTTTATCATTGTAGGAAGATATAAGAGTGCTGCAAATATTTTCTCTCCGGAGAATTAATTTAACAGATCCTAGGACAGGTACAATCATATTGACACACCGGTTCTCACCAGATCACCAAAGTTAAGTAACGATGAGCCTGGCCAGTACTAGGTGGGTGACCATTTTAGAAGACTAGGCGCTGTATGTACCGCGTCGAGTCCTAAAAATCTCTAGGTTGGTATCTGATGGCACGTTTAACACACGGGAAAGATACACCTCGGAATTAAGATGGAAAGCAACGGGAAATTACCGTCTTTAATTGTTCTTCCCGAGATTACCACGGCTCTAAAATTTGGAGAGCTGTTATCACCGACACTGTAAAAACAGCAAGCCTGCTGCATGCAAGCGGGACAGGTAATGCTCTATTTTACAGAAGGAGAGAGAAAGAGAGAGAGAGAGAGAGAGAGAGAGAGAGATTCTTTTTACAATCAGCTATGCTTTACGCTCAGTATCAGATCTCATGACTCCAATTAGGAAATTCGAAACCTCCCAATTTCGGAACTTTCAATTAATTCTCCGTCATCTCGATAGGTGTTTGAATGCCATGCAGAACGACACTGATACTGCATGAACTGAAACTTTTACGTCCACGCGTCAACTTGACTTGGATTGAAACTGCAATTACAGATATCAGAAAACCATTGATTTTGACAGAAATGTGTTGCACATTTTGACACATAAAGAATTCTAAGTACTATTTAAAGCCAATCCTAAACAACTACAGACAATAATTATGCACACACACACACACACACACACACACACACACACACACACACACACACACACACACACAATATATATATATATGTATATGTGTGTGTGTGTATACATATATATGTACATACATATATATACACATATTTATATATATGTGTGTATGTAAGTGTGTGTTGAAATTATCCCTTTACACTAGACAAACGTTCATATTGCTGCTAATAACAACTTGCGTACAATTGTCATTACTAATCTATTAATTAAACTTGCGTACAATTGTCATTACTAATCTATTAATTATAATTTTACTCATCTAGGCAGCTCATGAGCGTATAGAAAACTTAAATTATTTCAAAGATTTCCCACCTGACTACAACCTGGATGTCTTCAAGTTCAACGTAAACAAATTTAACTTTATTAAATCTCCACACTAACGTGTTGTACATGCAATAACCGTTATCCCTGAGTGGCTTCCGGGCCTTGATAAGTGGTGACCACCTTGTAAAAAAAAAAAGCATATAAAAAAGACTTTAACATGACGGCATTCACTTTTTTTTTTATCCACAACATATATGTAATGCGTCAAGTAAACATAATGTGTGTACGAGCATTGACTTTCTTTGTTTGCTTCTTCCTATGTTTTATTTTTCAACTTCCGGTAGTCAAGAGTAATCACGGAGTTTAATGTAAGGTTCGCAGCAGTTTTTATAATTTAGAATATATATATATATATATATATATATATATATATATATATATATATATATATACAATCTTCGAAACAGTGTTTCATGGTAAACTGATGATCCCTTAAATTACATTAGTACTATAGGGAATTCGAGAAAGCAAGTCATGTAGTGATTGTAGGTTATTAAATTACTTATTGACTAAATAGTTTTCTAACGAAGGATAAAAAATTTTTTTTTTCGTATAGTTTTAAAGGTTAAAAGAATATATATATATATATATATATATATATATATATATATATATATATATATATATATATAGTAGCGGGGGTAACCGGAATTGCCCGATTGTTTGGGGGAGGGTAAGGGGGTTACAGTAAAGAATAAGCTGAGTAATAACTATTTTAAAAAGAAAAAAAAAGAAAAAAAAAGAAAAAAAAACAGCAGACAAATGTATAACTTATTTAAAAAATAAATCGGAAAAACAAAAAGCGAAAATCAGGGGAAAAAATGAACGTGTTTTGAAAAAAAAAACACACACACACACAGTGGAAAGCGGAAAAGAAAAAATGGCATAAATTACCCTTCGATTCACTTTAGTCCAATGGTGCGTTTCACCCTGTAGAAAATGAACGTTAAAATTCCATTCTAGTGTTTTTAGTCAAATACAAAACGAAATATAGTGAAAGAAAATATGGCATAAATAAACCTTCGAATCGGTTAAGTCCATGGTGCGTTTGACCCAGTAGAAAACATAGAACGAAAAGGAACGTTAACATGCCATTACAGTTTTTAAAGCAACTACGAAGTAAAGAAACCCCAAACTGGTGTTTCTTTGTACTGTCCCTTGTGAACGATTCCGCAACGGTGTAAGTAGTAGCGGGGGTAGGAGGAATTTATTAGAGAGAAAAGATTTTACAACTTCCATTGATTCTAACCGAATTTGGCAGTGAACTCTCACCAGAAAAAATATAGGAATCTACGCTTATCGAGGAAGTGTAGCTATAACATGCCTATAATACACCTAAGATAATTTGTACATATTACATTCGCATGAAATATCTTGATTTTCAATCCTATTAAGGTCAAAGTCACAGGGGAAAAATGAGTTCATTTTATATATATAATAATAATAAGGGATATATATATATATATATATATATATATATATATATATATATATATATATATATACACTGGGTGGAATGATAAATTTGCCGCCTTAAAGAAAACAACATGACAGATTTATTTTAAAACTTTTCTTGAAAAAAAACTTGATTATGTTTTAGAATTGACATTTATTCCATGTAGACGCATTTAGCCTCAATCACTGCCTTGATACGGATACGGAACTGGAAGCAGGCCTTCTCCACAAGCGTCGGGTATGGTCTTCTCTCGCCAAATTTTCACAAGAAAAACCCGTCTAGCAGAAAACGCTATCACTAATTTCCCACACTCTTTATCTGTGCCTAAATCACAACGTACATTCCATGAGCAAAGCTTCTTTCTTAGAACTGCACGCCTATGGAATTCTCCTCCGTTTTCCTGCTTTCCAGCTAACTACAATATACTTGTCTTCAAGTCTAACGTAAACAAGTTTTTGATGAGCCATTCCATATAAGTTAACAGACCTACCGAATTTCCATTACTAACGATTACTATATTGTCCAATTTCTACTGTACACTCTTTGACCCTTATCCTCGAGTGTCCTCTTGGCCTTGATAAGTGGTGATGCCTATGTAAAAAAAATTGAACTTATTAATAAGAAAAAGTTAAAATAAAATGGCGAGATACACACGGGCTTGAACAATGCTCTACCACTAAACTCTATATCCAGTTGGGAATAAATATGTTTTTATTAAAAAGAAATTACTTGTCGAGATTTTAAGTCCCTTGGTCGGTTTAACGTAAAATATCCCCCTGTAAAAGTCATTTTTATTTATCCTTACAAGAGAACGACTATTTTGTTAAGATACGAATTTTTCGATTTTTGACACTTATCGGATGAATTTCTGTACAAAATATATCTAAGAATACTGCCAAACATATACATTAGCTTTGTGTGAAATTTGCAAAAGATAGGCTCAGCCGTTTCGGAACATACGAGGAAGGAACTCGCAAACACAATGTGACTTTTGTATAAGAGTGGAGAGATACATACATACATACATACATACATGATGATTGCAACGTCTTGTCAGACGAGTGCCACTCCCTCAGACATTTAAAATCCATGAGCCCAAATGCCTGAGGGAGTATCTATACAAAGATGATGTTACAGAGTCTTAGCTTTGTACGACAGCTAAGTCTCTCCCTCGGTCCTAAATGTTGAGATCCAGCAACAAGCAAGAGCAAGATAGCCAGCAACAAATTAAACTGCAGACCAGCTTAATGCGGTTAATGGTTTCCCGCTTTGTTTTTTAAATCAGAGATTTGCTTCCCTTAGAAAGGTTGCCTTCACCACGGCTTACGGGAGCCCTCTCCACCCCAATACACACACACACACACACACACACACACACACACACACACACACACACACACACACACACACACACACACACACAAATATACACTGTGCTAGTTGGCCGTTGACCCAGAAAAAGAGTTCATTCGCCCTATGGTATGTCAGGTCATGTCATATGCTACTGGTACCATGTAACCCAGTACTACCTGCCTCATGGTCAGGTCACCGGCGACTAAACTGGTTCCCCCACCAGACTTGTTTGGTGAGGAGGGTGGCTAGTCTCCCTGAAGGATTAAAAACAAGACCTTCCAAAGGGCGAATGAACATACATACATACATACATACATACATACATACATACATACATACATACATACACACACCCACATATATATGTTTAAATATCGTCTACATATATACGCGCTTCATCTTTATGGAAAAATCAGTGTCGAAATAAATATGCAAGCTAGTCACACGATACGAAATACAGAACAAGAGCCTTTTAACTTCACATTTATTTCTAGGTTCACTAATGATGGCTACGGATTAGATGAGAAATAAATCCTATTTATGTGTGAAGGTGGCGGACAGTAACATTTCAGTTATATATCAGTCGGACAATTATATGTTAATAGCATGGGTATCCAGCGTTGCCCGAAGTTCCGTTTGAAGCACACCTGTATGCTAATCATTTTCATCATGGGCAACGTGGATACCCCCACGACAAAAAT
>NC_136499.1:34585028-34680028 GCF_053919585.1 Euprymna scolopes
AAGGCTATACAATTGATTATTAAATAAATCGTGCCAATAATTTTGAACAAGGGTTTTTTGCAATTATGTTTGTTGTTCCTTTGTTATTTATTTTTTCTAAAATCCGATTGCTGCATCGGAAAGGCCAGTTAAAAATACATAATATACTTTGTTATTTTCTTTAATTTAATCCCTTTTTTAGAATTTATTAGACAAACTTTAACTTTTATTTTACCGTGCCAATAAATATGATCATCACTGTATATATATATATGTGTGTGTGTGTGTGTAAAGTAACAAAAAAGAAAAATCTAACAACAATAATAATGCTAATCACCCAAAACACGCTATACATATACACCCACTCCTTACATTTGCTGCGATGCTCCACACAGCCATTTAGTTCATTTTTCACTCTTCCACCCAGTATGCTTTGAATTGATCCATTACATCCGCCATTTGAAAAGGGGAATATTTTCCCGAAGTATAATGGATTTGTCACAGACCAAGTAAGATATTTGTACTTAACACAATTGATTAAATATATGCATATATAGGCATATATGTATATACTTATTGATTTGTAAATTGTCACTTGTTTTCGGCTTTCCTCATCAACGACGACTATATCTCATTCATCCGTTAAGTGTTGAGACATCCTGTTGAACAAAGATGGCGGCGGAGAAGCAGTGCAGTCCCGATACTGATTGTAAAGTAATTGCTAGTAACAAAGATGGCGGCCAAGAATCAAATACGGTCCGTGACGTAGTTAAGGGCGAACTGATTGAATCCAGAAGTCGACAATTTTTATAGTAACTTTGGAAGATTTTCCTTGGTTGGTTAGCACAGCCGGTGGTTATAAAAACGATCGTCGAAATCATTGGTCTCATATCCCCCATCACGAGTCAAAAACATTTCACACACACCCTTTTTTGATATAATGGAAAAATCCTTTCTGGTTCAATTTTGGTTTGACTTGAGAAAAGGAAACCAAAATAAATAAATAAATAAAAAGAAAAAGAAAAAGAAAACAAATAAAAATAAGCCAATAAAATAATTGTTTTTTTTTTGTTTTGCTTTGGGGGAATTTGTCTGTATTCTCATTGGCCAGAAAGAATTATTTATATATTGGTATACTGTGTGCAAAAAGAAGCCATTTTTTTTGTAAATTACATTTGAGTTTTTTTTTGTACATATAAAAATAAACACTTTTCAAATATATATATAAACATACAAATAGAATCCTATTCAAATACATATGGACATATATGCATAAAAATTCACAAATATACATTTTTTTTTAACAAAAACTGGAAAAATTATGTTAGGTATTAGTTGGTTAATTTATTAAATAAGTAAGATAGAAATGATCGCAGTTTAACGTCGTGCACGGAACAATTTACAATTTTTTTTGGGTGTGATTTCGACTGTTCAAGCTTCTCTTTTTGGGTTTCTGAAAAGAGATTTATTCATAATTAGATCCCCAAAAGTTCGGTTATAAAATGTTTTAATTTTATTCTTTTTATAGGTTTAGTGAAAATGTCGGTTATATTATTCTTAGACGTCACATAAGTAAGAGTAATAGATATTTTTACATATTTCATCCCTTATGAAATGATATTTGATATCAATATGCTTCGATATTTGATGAATTATAGAATTATTTGCTAATAAGGTACTGCTCTGATTGTCACAAGTCTAAAACAATACTCCGTTATATTTTTCCTATCCCGAGGGTTACCCCAATCTGAATCTGAAAATCCTTCTAAATTTAGAGGATATGTAAACTTTTGAAATATTAGTGTCTGTTTCTTGGCTCCTTTTAGATAACGAAGAATTTGTTTTGCACGATTAAGGTTCTTAATTGTTGGTCTCGATAAGTCTTGAGATAGCTTTGTTACAGTGTAACATATGTCAGGCCTAGTTGCGGTCATCAAATAGATGAGGCTTCCAATCATTTCTCTGTATAATCGATCATCTATGGATTTTGTTTCGGTCTCTATATTTTATTTATGTCCATTTCGACGGGAGTTGTCCACGGTTTGCAATCTTGCATTTTGAACTTGAGCAGAATTTTTTCAATGTATCGTGATTGGTTCATTATTATAGTTTCATTTTCACAGGTAAATTTTATACCGAGGAACCATAACAGTCGTCCAAGATCGGCCATCTTAATTTTTTTATTTAATTTATTTTTAATATCTCTTAAAGTGTTGTCACAGTTTCAGGCGAGTAATATATCGTCAACACAAAAAACAAAATCAACAATTTATTACCTACATTTTTGGTATACATGCACGCGTATACGCGACATTTCTTGAATTCCTGTTCTATTAAATAATTATGGAGTGTTAAATTCCAAGTGTGAGCACTTTGTCTTAGTCCATATAACGATTTATTCAGGTTCCACACGGAATTTTTATTTTTCATTTTAAATCCCTCTGGAGGGTAAATATAGATTTCACAGTCAATCGGAGCATTTAAATAAGCATTTTTTTTACATCAATTTGATGTATTTTTAAATTGCATTGAGCGGCGGCAAGTTGTAATAAAATTCTAATTGTCGTTAAATTTGTCGTTGGTGAAAATGTTGCAAAATATTCCATTCCAGAAATTTGTGAAAAACCTTTTGCAACAAATCTTGGTTTAAAAGTTTCACTGCTAGAAGCTGTGATATTTTGGAAAAAAGCCAGCCTGAAGAAATTGTATTTTTATCTGTTGGTTTTGCCACGATTTCGTATGTGTTATTTTCAGATAAAGCTTTCAATTCGGGTATCATAGTTTGTCTCCATTCTTGGTGATTTTCTGAATTAATCGCCTCATTATAACTTTCTGGTGCTTTTCTTTTCTTTTTTACACAGTGATCACCACTTATCAAGGCCTGGAAGCCACCCAGGGATAAGGGTTATTGCAAGTACATAACGTTAATGTGGAGATTTGATGAAGTGTTTAATTAAGGGGGCGGTTCATTAGGAATTTGTTAACATTGGACTTGAAGACATCAAGTTGTAGTCCGGAGGGAAGCAGGCAGACGGAACAGAGTTCCACAGGCGTGCTGTTCTAAGAAAGAAGCTTTGTTCATGGAATCCGCGTTTTGATTTAGGCACAGATATAGACTGGGGGAAATTTTTCACAGTGGATTCAGCTAGACGGGTGTTTTTCGTGAAAGATTGGCGAGGGGGGACCAGAGATTGGAGTTCAGACGAGCACCTGCCATGGAAATAACGATAAAACAAGGATAGGCTCGCAACGTCTCTACTGTGGGAGAGAGGTTGCAGGGTAGAGAAAAGGGCATCCCCCACTAAGCCACGAAGTCTATTTTGTACTCTGTCAAGGCAGGATAGGCTGTTTTTTGCTTTTTTCAACGAATAACAGTAATCCACTGCTTAGTCTTGTATCTTTTCAATTTGTAAGAAGTCTGCCATTTTTAGCTCCTTTATATCGCGTATCGCGTGTCTGGTTTATATTTTCGTCTGCTGTAATTGTCGTCGTTATAAATATTTTCATTGTGATCAATTAATATTTCTTCACGCTTTTCATCCACTAGATTGCCATTTTTTAAAATTAATATATCATTGAATTTTACACATCTAATCCTTTTTATGGCATTTTGAGTTGGAAAGTAGACTAAATATGCTGAGCTGTTTTTTTTTGTAACTATGAAAATACCTTTTTCGCTTTTAGTATTTAGTTTCCTGGTATTTTGTATAAATGCAAACAATCAGAACCAAATATATGCATTCGGTTCATTTTGAGTTTTACACCGCAAAACACTTCATACGGTGTTTTGCCCAATCTTCTATTGAACGATCTATTTCAGATATATGCTGCTGCCATTAAAGCGTACGTCCATAAACTATGCACTAATTTCGATTCGATAAGTAGACATCTTGTCATCTCAAAAAGGGTTCGCCATGCCCTTTCAGTGGTGTCATTTTGGAAGAGGGAATACAGCGCAGATTTCTCGTGTTTCTTAATAAAAGTTCAAAGTCTTTACTAAATTCAGTCCCATTGTCTGAGCGAATACAGTTTACCGAGCCGTACCGGGCAATATCAGCTAAATATTTCTTAGTGGCGAGGATAGTGTCGGATTTGTTTTTTTAGAAAATGAATTATAATTAAACCGGAAAAATCATCAATAAAGTCCAAAACGTACCTTAGATTATTTCTCCCTATCGGGCTGATCGGATCTGCTAAATCACAGTGCACAAGTGAGAGAATTTTAGTTGCTTTTTGTCTGGTGTTCTGTTTATATCTTTTGTCATTTTCCCCTGTGCACACACATCACAATTTGGGAGATCGTTTGAAGGTATTATTTTCATGCCTTCGACTGCATTTCGTAATTTTTTAATATCAGCTGTATTACAGTGTCCTCTAATTTTATGCCAGGTTTCCAAGTCGTGACAGGTAGTTTTGAGGGAACCATACTTTTTAAATAATACAGTCGGATATTCTCTTTAATGTCAAATACAGTTCCATTGGGGTATATCAATTTTGACTTGTTTTGGCCAGTTACAGATTTCGTCTTTATTATTTTTTAGGGATATTTTAGCATCGCCTCTTTTCAAGACTATATCATTTACTTGACTACCGTCGGCAAGTTCGACAAAATGACTTTGTGGATTAAAGTTTGAATCAAAATTAATAAAATCAGATTCCTTGGTGATAACGTGTGCTGTAGCACCACAGTCTACACGGAGATTTTTACCGTTTTTTTTTAATTCAATTTTCACCCCAAACAAGGCACAGTGCCACTTTGAAGCAGGGGGCTACTATCAGGGACTTAATAAGCGAGCTCATTATGAAGGGAGATGAGTAGAAATATGTTTGTTAACATTACACTTGAACTTCTGCATATCATTGCAGTTGGGAAAGCAGAACCCCGGAAGGGAGTTCCAAAGACCCGCAGTTCTGAGGAAGAAACTATTGGAGTAAAAGGCTTTCTTGCACCTAGGGATCTCTACTGTAAAGGGATGAGACTTAATAGCTTGTTGGGTTTGTCGGGGGTAGTTACGTCGGGGAGGTACAAGTGTTTGCAGTTCGTCAGAGCATTCACCATTAAAGTATTTGTAAAACAAGCAGAGGGATGCAACATCTCGTCGATGGGACAGAGGCTGAAGTCTAGATGACAGTTCAGGACCTATCAGGTTGGCGACTCTCTTTTGAACCCTGTCCAGGAGCGAGAGACAAGCAGTAGATGCACCGGCCCAGATATGACAACAGTACTCCATACATGGGCGAATGGTTGTCTTATAGAGGTATAGGATACTGTCAGGCGTAAGTAGTTTTCTAGCACGGTAGAGGGAGCCAACCTTCCTTGCAGCAGCCTTGGCAATGCTCTCAATGTATCTATTCCAGTTCATATTCCCTGAAAACGTTAGACCGAGGAGTTTAAAAGAAGTACTTTCAGGCAATGTGTTCTTGGTCATTGCTATTGGTGGTAGAGAAGGTTTCTTGTAGTTATTGAAGGAAACAAGCTTAGTCTTAGCAGCATTGAATGTGACCAACCATTTTTGTCCCCATTCCACTACGGATTGGAGGTCATTCTCTAGTGTTTCTGCCATTTCCTTGGATATGTGTTCATTTGTTTTCTCCTCATATCTGTTATAGAGAGTGGTGTCATCGGCAAATATACCCATCTCCGAAACAATTTTATCAGGGAGGTCATTTATGAATATCAGGAATAATAGAGATCCAAGGATAGACCCCTGAGGTACTCCCGCATTTATGTCATCATATTGTTTGGATGTACGACCGCCGAGGACAACTTTGATTTTTCTATTACTCAAGAAGGATTTAATTACATTATGAATTTCTCCAGTGATTCCATATGAACTAATTTTCCTTAGAAGACCATCGTGCCATACTATGTCAAAAGCCTTAGATATATCAAGGGCCACCGCTCTACCCTCCCCTGTTTTATCCAATGAACGGTATATACGTTCAGAAACTACATTTAAGATATCTGCTGTTGAATGGGCTTGCCTGAATCCATATTGTTTGTCAGTCAGGAGTTTAGCAGCTGTTAGGTGCTGGACTAGGGCTTGATTAACTAACGACTCAAATATTTTGGCGAAAAGCGGGAGGAGGCTAATGGGGCGATAATTTAGTGGGTCAGTTCTTTCACCAGAATTCTTGAAGACTGGTACCACAAAGGCGGTTTTCCAGCAGTCGGGAAAACAAGATTCTTTAAGGCATTTATTATAAAGTTTGGACAGAACTGGAGCAACCTCGGCAGAGCATTTTTTAATAGCACAGCCGGGATGCTTTTGAGGTGTCTAGGTTTTTTTATAATAGCATGTACCTGAGAAGGGGTGATTTTCAACTCGTCTAGTGTGGCGTCTGTTCGCAGAGGAAAATCAGGGAGTGAGTGGTGTACCGAGTTCAGTGTGGAGTTCTAGGCAAACCGACTGGCAAGCAGATTAGCCTTGTCAGTTGCCGTGCAAGCAACCTCATGATTGTTTGATAGTGGGGGAATCGTTGACTGTCCATTATTTGGTATTGTCAAAGTTACATGTGAATAGAAATGTATGTTGTTCTTCAAAGTTCTCAACGTTTTTTACGGAGTCCATTTAGAGCGTTTATATCTACATTGGAAACTTTTGTGGTTGGGTCGTCCACAATTATAGCAGATAATTTTGTTTTTTTTTCTTGGGAAAATTACTTTTGGGGAACACGTTTCGGTGAGGTGCGTAATTTGGTAGTGTCTGTTTTCGAGAAGTATTTTTGAACTTCATAATATTGCTGAAGTTATTATTGTCCACGAGCATACGATTAGTCTCTTCGTAACTGCGGAATGCCACTTGAAATTCACTGAAATTTATGGGTTTGTCTTTTTGCGTTATAACAGTTGTAAAATGTTTAAAATCGGGTGGTAGCCCCTTGAGGGTCATTGGTATTAATAAGCTATCACTTATTATTTCACCTGAGAGTTTTAAGGCATTGGCGGTTGTTTCTGCCCTTATAATGTAGTCGGTAATAGTTTCATCCTCGTTACGTTTCAGAGACGTTAGTTCTGTATATAGTGATACAATTTTCGGTTTCCCATTTGATAAATAATTTTCTCTTAATATGTTCAATTCTTTCCGTCCATCATCCAAGGCGTCTCTTATAATCCGATAGACTTATATCGTCTAAGCATTAAATCAGTTCTGGAAACAGTCGCGTTCTTTTCGAGAAATTCGGGGTCGTTAGGATTCTCTGTTGGAGATTATATCACTTTGTGAAGTTTTCGAATCCTTAGATACCCCAGAAATTTTATCTGTCACAATTCGAATTTAGATTCCAAACCGTCAAAGAAAAGACGATGGCTGGGCGCATAACCTGTTAAGTGTTTAAAAATCCTGTTGAACAAAGATGTCCGTGGAGAAGCAGTGCAGTCCCGATACTGATTGTAAAATCATTGCTAGTAACAAAGATGGAGGCCAAGAATCAAATGCGGTCCGTGACGTAGTTAACGGCGAACTGATTGAATCCAGAATTCGACAATTTGTATAGTAACTTGGGAAGATTTTCCTTGGTTGGTTAGCACAGCCGGTGATTACAAAAACGATCGTCAAAATCATTGGTCTCATACCCCCCCATGACGAGTCAAAAACATGCACAATTGTGATAGCTTTCAAAATCTCTTCCACACACACACACACACACACACACACACACACACACACACACACACACACACACACACACACACACACACACATATATGTTGTTTTGGTAAAATATGTTTTTTTTCTATTAAATTTTACTCTTTGTGTATACCAATTCTTTTTCGTTTAGAAGCTCAACGTATGTTAAATATAATAACCAAGCATATATAAAAGAATATAAGTAAAATTACGTTCCAAGGTCCAAAGTTTTTATGCAAAACAGCCCAAACAGTATGTTAAAATTTCGGTACATATTTTACAGATCCGTTTCGTCACACAGCAAAAACACTTATTATTATGTGAAGTTCATTACTTTTCGTGCATATACTCTTCAGAAAAAAATAGAAATTATTTGCTCAGATAGATAAAATGCAAGTAGAAAAAAGTTGATAGAAGACCTATCATCATGTTTTTGTTCTGACAACCATATTTTCCTATTTTTAAGCAAAAAATTCTAATTTTTCTGAAAAGTATATGCACGAAAAGAGACGGTATTGGCATAATAACCGTTTGTTTCTGCCAATCCGTAAAATCTCTATCGAAATTTTAACATGTTGGGGAGCTGTTTTGCATGAAAAATAAATATTTTGATTTTGGAATGTAACTATGCTGCGAATGTATATATATATATATATATATATATATATATATATATATATATATATATATATATATACATACATTCGGATTAATTAATTTTGAATACACGTTAGATCCTCTTTTGTTTTGGCTAAAAACATAAACCTAGACACACTCACAAACACACATAATATACACATGTATATAATAAGTTGAGAGCATATTAAAATGCATACGTTTTAGTAGAATACATTCTTTATAAAATTTTCAAAATTGTTACTAATTATGACGTATTTCCGCCCCCAAAGCATGCATACTATAAAATTATATTCCAGTTACTATAACATTCAGTTAACAATAATAATTTCTATTTTTAATATACTTTTTTTACTTTTTAACTTTTATTTTTTTAAATGTAGGCAAATTTTTGTATTTACTTTTAATAAGCGTTTTACACGTGTTTCATTGTGCATATAGCCGTTTTTTCTTCACACGAATTATCAGATAGATAAATATTACAGACATACATAAATAGATTAAATAAAGAAGAAAAGAATACATTTAAGGAAAGTAAAAAAAAAATTCTTGAAATTTGATAACACTTACTAAAATGATATCAGAGGGAAGGTACCCCTCCTATAAGACAAATAGACTCGATTGCACGAGGAAAACATTCCGCAGCGATATATTTAACTTAATTAAACAGAGCTAGGATCATTAATCAACGATTTCCAATCTGGGATCAATGGAAACTTCACCTGAATTTACCAGATGTCGTCCATAAAATATTTTAAAGAAATATTTGTAAGTGCAGAAATTAAATACACCTTAAGAAAACATCTAGAATATCAAATGCGAAATTGTGGACACCAAACTGGAAATGATACATCTTTCAAATCGGTTATGGGATTACTCGCTATGCAAATACGTCGAGTCAACTTCTAAGGTAATAATAATATTTATATAAAAAAGCGTTAAAAACTGAGTTTAAGTTAAATATCTATAAGAATATATTTATTCCTTGATCTGGTGCAGATTCTTGAGTTCGACCGAAAGATACCAGAATTTGACAAGATACACCTAAAGAAGGTTGGAGGTTACGTCGACTGAAACCCTGTGAAAATAACACTTAAGATTAGAACAGTAGTCCAAGTAATCCAAATAATACGAATAATTAATCCTTATCTAAAAAAAAAAAACAGAAATGTTTTATAATTTTAATTGAGGCTTGATTTCATGGAGGTTTAGGGCACTTGGCCATTTCCTTCTTCTTAAAAAAATAGGTTGAACTGGTCGTAGTTTGAAAAGTGCTTCGCTGCGTCTCCAAAACAACAGACGTCAAGCTGGATTTGTGCAAAACACACACGATGATAAAACATGGACGACAAATTTTCGATGTCTCGTGTTTACGTCACATCAAGCGGTATGCGTCAATGACGTGTAAAGCATTCAACGACTGAAAGTAAACGTGTTTGAGTAATGCATTATGCATCTGAAAAGATGAACAAGCATCTTATATTCTGTTTGATGTCAGCATCTGTTGATTGTGCCAGAAGTGGTAAAACTGGCTCAGTTACCAAAACCGCGTTATCACCAGCATACATGAATAAGATATCACACGTGCTATCACACATTCTATATTAAATATGAGGATTTTCAATCAATGGAAATGAAACTACGAGAGATTAGAAACCGAGACGTGATTAGGACGAATGCTAAAACGCAATTGTAATTATTTATCTTCTTTCTCCGGTTCTTTGCGATACGCTCTCTTTGTCACTTCTTAAAGATAGCAAGTTTTAGACATGAAGTTAAATCAAAGAATTTAAAACCAAAATAAATTTTTGCAATCCCCCCTCAAAAGTAACACCCATACGTGAATAAAGTAAGCCGGTGCGAACTTAGAAATATCTATACGCTCTGGCCAAGAAAATCAGTTTTAGAGAGACTGAACGAAAGGAACAGAAGATTGTCTATTTAACACCCCATCTCAGACAAAGGCCGGAGTGACAAGGTGAAAGGATCTATTGACTCTTATGCCAGCTTCAATTCACACATATTTATACTCTCATTAATAAAAACAAAAGTGAACGCACACACATAAGCAATGCCACGCTGCCGAATACTCAAATACGCACATATTCACACAATGAACATTTTGATTTGTAACTACTATTCACTCAAATTCTTTAGCTAAACACGAATGATATTACAGAAAAAAAGCACTTGTATACAATTTTTTTGTTATAAAATTTCGTATTCCTCCAATTTTTTTGTTATAAAATTTCGTATTCCTCCAACGCCTCTTTTACAAAGCTCTATTTTAATATCACTTGTTTCCTGTTTGCTCTTTTATTAAATTAATGTTTCATTTCATTTTCATTTTATTATGCATGCATATATATATATATATATATATATATATATATATATATATATATATATATATATATATATATATATATAGTGGAAAATTTTGTTGAAAATTCAAAGACTAACGTTTTCTTTTTTATAACCTTTATTTCCTGGATTTTTTACATTACAGCTGTTTCATTGATGAGTTGGCAATTTTACGATTTATGTTTCCATAAAAATATCCTGTCCCCACCAACTTCTTCATATGTTTATCCATTAGTCGCCTGCTAGTATATATATATATATATATATATATATATATATATATATATATATATATATATATATATATATATATATATACTAGCAGGCCACACGATATTGGCCGATCGTAAAATACGCATGAATTTTCGTAAGCATTTGTCAAAGAAGAACGCTGTATTAAAAAAAATATTGATTTTGAACGCGTGTGCTCTCCTCTTAATTACTGCCAACGGCAAACGCAACTGATTTAAATACATATAAATAATTGATTAGAAACTGAAAAGAATGTATTGAACAGTAAATAAAAAACAATACGTTAATAGCATAATGAATAATCATAAATATATTATAGCGACTATATTTCAACACGAGATAATCCCCACCGGTTTTTGTGCTAAATTCTTTTATATTTGTTTATTTTATATAATTTTGTTTAATATAAGTTTATTTCAATTAGTACTTAAAGTGAACATGTTTGTAGAATATATAAAAAAAATGAAATCTATAACTAACAATGTCATGGTGATTCTACTATATAAACTCACACGTAACTATGGGAGACGAAGGTATATTCAAATAATATCGTTAATTTCAAATTAAAACTACGGACTTTTGCTAAGTAAATATCAATAAGCCCCTTTAATCTTTTTTTTAATGGAGAGTAGACAACGCATTGTGGGTGCATTATCGGCAGTTCTCGTTACTCTCGCTTCTCCTTTTTTGTCCCTCAGGCCTCATTTTTTTTCAATGAGTAATTTTTTTGACAAAGCGAGAAGAAAAAGCTGTTTATTGGGTTGCCAGTATTTTGTGTGAACAGTTGCCTGAGATGCTAGGAATTCTGTTGCTTTGTCTAACCTTGTGGCCATGTCACTAGTAAGGATGCTGGAGGTAAACGTTTTAACTGGGCTGACGTTATCCACATGATAGTCAGGGACACGAACTTTGGATTAACCACTAAGGAGGCTGTCCTATCAGCAGGTGCAAAGTACGGGGGCTGCCGTATCGCCATTTGGTGAATGGATTCTGAACCATGCAGTAGTTTCTGGTGGGGCGTCTCGATGCCATACTAGTGGGTAATTGTTACAACTTTACCTTATCATGTGCTACAAAAACTTCTTCGTTTCTTTTTCTCTTACTTTTCCTCTCTGTCCTGCTCTAAGCAAGTCTGTCGACCTATTCCACAAATTCCAAATCTCAATCATGAAAGGTCCCGAACAAATACTCGATCAAATCCAGATCTCCAACCTTCAACGTACGTAGATCCCCACTACCATGTCTCCTTCTCCAACATCAGTGGTCTACGTTCCAACCTTTTAGAGGTTCAAACTATTACAAGAGACTAAACCAGACCTATTATTCCTAAGCGAAACTGGCATTGGACCGACTACTTCCCTAGACGAGTTTGTAATTAAAGGATACTCTAACTTAACTTCTAAACCCGACCCCCAAGATCGCCATGGGAATGGAGTATGTGCCTACATTAAAGACGACTTTCCATGTGGCAGGGATATCTTCTGAGAAGATCCTGATTTACCCTATATGTGCTTCCGGGTTGCACTTGCCCACACTACCGCGTTCATATTTGCACTCTATCGCCCCACAGCAGTGGAGTTACTACTTTTAAAAGCATTTCTGAGAAAATTGACCATGTCCTGTCTGCGTACCCATCCGCAAACATTCACGTCTGTGGAGACTTCAATGTTCAAAATGTGGAATGGTTAACCCACTCAAACAAGACCGATGACGAGGGGAGGTTCTGTCACGATTTCTCTATTGCTTATGACCTTACTCAGATTGTTCATGAACCCACCCGTGTCCCCGACACTGACGGCCAGTATGTAAGTCTCCTAGACCTTTTTCTCACAACTTGCCCTGAGCTATGTTCATCTTCTGTTCTGTTTCCACTGGAATCTTCCGACCACTCTGTTGTATCAGTTAAGATAAAACGAAATGTAATATTTTCTCAGACGTACCTCTCTATCGTACAGTATATCGATACTCCATGGCTTACATGTTTAAAAAGGATGTACCCTCTATAGTATTAGACCTGACGGAATGGTTAATTGTAGGTATAGGCCGTTTCATAGCATTGAAAAAGTTCCAGCAAAAACCTAACAGCCAGCCATGGTTCTCTCCAGAATATGCTGCTGTCACTGCACACAGAAATCACTTTTTCCATGGCTTCCACCGTAATAGACTAAACTTCCAACTGAGACTAAAGCCGCTTTCAAGATCGCCAGAAAAGTAGCTGAGCAGGTGCTTGGGTCTCATCAGTTTTGGCAAATAGCAAGCAGAATCCTAAACAGAAGTGTGGGCTCTATCCCAACTATCATCAATGGACCTGAGGTAATCTCGTCAGCATCAGACAAAGCTAAACTCTTTGCCAAGATCTTTGCAGTTAATTCTACCCTTTACTATCAAGGCCGACAACCCCCAATATTTTCTCGTGTATCTGAAAACACGCTATATAAACAAACAAATATATGTACGTGATGTTGATACTTGATTTCAGTAAATCAACTGGCCTTGATGGCATTCCAATTATAGTGCTCAAAAAGCTTCAATCAGAATTAGTGCCCATACTTACAAAGTTATTTAAGCGTTGTCTTAAGGAGAAATGCTTCCCAATACCGTGTAAAATCTCATCAATATGCCCTGTATTTAAGAATTCAGGTAATCGCTCATATCCATCCCAGTACAGACTAACAAGTCTCCTGTGCGTCATGAGTAAGCTGCTGAAATCTGTAAGTAGAGAAGTAGTCAACCATCTCAGCAAAAATAACCTTCTCCCCTTGACGTGCCATGTGGTGTCCATTCTGCTAGATCTACAGCAGACGTGCTTACAGTTATATCTCATAGGATTAGTGAATCTCTTGACGGAGGCTTCCTCTCTAGGCAATTGTTCTTGACATATTAAAAGCCTTTGATAGGGTATGGCATAAAGTTCTACTTCACAAGATCTCCAGCTATGCTATAGCTGGAAATGCCTCTCAATTATTAAATCATTTCTCTCTGATAGGTTCATAAAAGTAGTGGTTGATGGGCAGTGTTAATGCTGGAGTCCCTCGGGGGTTCATCCTGGGCCCAACTCTCTTCCTGATTTACATCAATGGTCCTCCAAAGCACATCAATAAATCATTCGTAGACATTTATGCTGATGATACTACAATCCATGGGAGCACATCTAAGACCGTAAACGACCAAGTTCTGTCTAATTATCTCTCCTCTGATCTTGAGCATGTGGTACAATGGGGAAAGAGGTGGCTGGTTACTTTTAGTGCATCTTAAACCAAGCTTCTACACTATCTACGCTCTGATGCCAACCTGACATCAATTGAAATGAATGGGTCTCATCTTAGGGAGGCTTTATGTTTTGACAAGCTTCTGGGCTTGATCTTTACTCCTGACCTGAAATGAAACACGTATATCAAATCAATTGCCAAGGTCGCTGGAAAAATGGTGGGATACTTCTACCGCTCCAGTAGATATCTCACTCCTGGTGCAATTCTCTACCTTTATAACAGCTAGGTACGGCCAGAGACGGAATACTGTTGCCACGTCTGGGCAGGAGCTGCTGAAAGCAGCTTATCTTGCCTCGACAGAGTTCAAAATAGACTTCGTAGCTTAGTGGTGGATGCCCTTTTCTCTTCCCTGCAACCTCTTTCCCACAGAAGAGACGCTGCGAGCTTGTGTCTGTTTTATCGTTATTTTCATAACAAGTGCTCATCTGAGATTCAATCTATGGTCCCACCTCGCCAAACTTTCATGAAAAACACTTGTCTGGCCGAAATTACTACCAATAATTTCCTATACTCCTTGACCTAAATGTAGATACTCCTATACTTAAATTTAGATTCCAGAACAAAGCTTCTTTTTTAGAACTGCACGCCTGTGGAACTCTCTTCCGATTGCCTTCTTTCCAGCTGACTACAATCTGATTGTCTTCAAGTCCAACGTAAACAAGTTCTTGATGAACCGTCCCCCAATAATCCAATTTACAAATTCCAACTACTTATGTTTACTACGCTATAATCCCATTGACTAATGTATACTCATTAACCCTTATCCTCGAGTGGCCTCCAGACCTTGATAAGTTGTGATTCCTGTGTAATAATAATAATAATAATAATAATAATAATAATAATAATAACAAATTCGCTTATCTTTTGACGAGGTAAGCTCGTTTACGTATATGGCCTTAAACGTCCAACAACAGATCCCCCCAAAAATGTTGACAACAGGAGGGCTATTAATATATGGGGATACTGGAAACCGATAAAATTAAGAACACGGAAATGAAAAATCAGGCCACAACTGAATATAACAGAAGCTTGAGGGTTATTTTTAAATTTCACCTCTAGAGATGGAATAAAATATATGCTATGCCAGAACAGTAGCTATCATTCGATATCCCGCTGCTATTGTTGACTGGAATGTAGATTGATTAAAATGTTTGGACGCAAAAAAGAAACACGTAAACTGCTTACAATTTATGTTTTTTTTTTTTTGCTAAGAAAGGAGATGTCGATTGACTGTATCTCGAAATGGGGGTGGTCGAGGCGTACTTAGATGTGGTAAGTATATAAGAAGGACATCTGACTAAATATATTTATGAAAGTAATCAAACTCTTCTTCATGAAAACAGATATAGGGGATGAAAAAAATCAGCTTTCAAGGGAGAGGGAAATATATATATATATATATATATATATATATATATATATATATATATATATATATATATATATATATATATATATATATATATTCTTTATCTAATTTAATTATGTTACTTCGGGTGTATATATATATATATATATATATATATATATATGTATATACATATATATATATATATACTCTTATATATATACTTTATTGGTTTTTACATAAGCAAGTAATATGTTACTGCACAGTCATGAGCATGTTTCGATCAGCTAGCTACTAGTTACTAGAGACCGCTTTCATGAAAAACACTCGTCTGGCTGAAATCACTAACAATAATTTCCCATACTCCCTGACCTAAATGTAGATACTCCTAGACCTAAATATAGATTCCAGAACAAAGACTCTTTCTTAGAACTGCACACCCGTGGAACTCTCTTCCGATTGCCTTCTTTCCAGCTGACTACAATCTGATTGTCTTCAAGTCCAACGTAGACAAGTTCTTGATGAACCGTCTTCCTAATAATCCAATTTACAAAATTCCAACTACTTATGTTTACTATGCTATAATCTCATTGACTAATGTATACCCATTAACCCTTATCCTTGAGTGGCCTCCAGGTCTCGATAAGGTGTGATTCCTGTGTAATAATAATAATAATAATATCTGACTAAATATATTTATGAAAGTAATCAAACTCTTCTTCATGAAAACAGATATAGGGGATGAAAAAAATCAGAGCTTTCAAGGGAGAGGGAAAATTTATTTGGAAAGAAACTACACAGTGTATTCTTTAAGAATACGAAACTTAGATATACTGATATTGAAATTGGTTAGTCCAGGGGTGATCGCAAAAAATCTACTGAGAGCACTTTAATACCAGCCCGTGAACAAGCCACTCGATGAGGGCCATCAAACAATACGTTAACAAAACTGCAACATTGACTCATTGCACCATGGGAAAATTGTGTGATGAAAGGAAAGAAACGTTAGCCGCATATTGTATCAAAATGCTTTATGCTCAACATCAATATAAAAAATGCCGACACGACAAAGTCAGTCATGTCCTACACTGGAATGCAAAATCTATGAATTAGATCACAATGAGGAGTGGTATGAGCATAAATAAGTAGTGGTACGTTTGTGTGTGAGAGCCCTCCATCGATTAAAACCCTGCCTTAACCCTGATACTTACCCTAAATGCGGGTAGCAAATGCTTCACATGTCTCAAATTATCTCGCCCAACCTTAAGATTAACCCTAAGTCCGACTAGTAACAGACAAACTTCCAAAATAACTTTAAACTAAGTCCGGCGGGTAACACTCCCTCTTAAACCTTCTCTTAAACTTATCACTTACATCTAATGTCACAACACGCTCTCCTGCAAATCTACCATAACGCAACCACTAAGCGGTTAATAGGTCCTACTCCTAAAAACCTTCCTTAACTATACCGCTAAGCGTAGGCCCGGTTGACAACAATTCATTCTCAACAAACTTCCTTAATCCTATTTGTGCAGTGGACCCCACCGTGATAAAATAAAACACTAACCCTTGTCTGGTTTTGAACAGGTAAATCAATAAGAACACTGTTTCATCTAAAATTTAACTAAATTGGTTACATGTCGTTCAAACGCAATCTAGTCAGAAAGTGAATGATCATTCTTCACATAGTACAGATATGTATTAGCCTTGTTTTTCTTTCTTATATAACCAACAATTTTATAATATACAACACATTTCTAGCCATGTGCTACGTTCTTTAATTAATGTCTGACCCCCCCCCCAAAAAAAAACATTCAACAACTGAAATAATTCATCTTTCACGAAGGGCAGATATTTATTACGCTTGTCCCCTTTAATATTCTGGCTTTGTGCCATTTTCCCCTATTTATCTGCTTATAACATTTTTATCTGTGCCATTATTACCGTGCACTGTACCACTCATCTCTTACAAAGTTTTTGCTCATTACTTTCATCCATTCTTATTGGATATTTTTTGTTACCCGCGTTTAATTTCTCTCTCTCTCTCTCTCTATCTCTCTCTCTCTCTCTCTCTGTGATGACTAAAAATGAAAAACAAACCGAAAAACGGTAATTCTAGAGTATAATGAAGTCTTCTGCTGCGATCAAGAAACGAAGAAAGTTATCTATTTTTAAATATATATATATTCGACATTTCAATCAATCTCAATTCACAATGATTAACTTTGGTGATATTACAATTCGATGTGGTTAAGTTGAATAATCTGAAGCAGTTAAAATAAAATTAGATCCATCCTCGAAAGTCCCCAAATAACACGGGATATCAGATTTGAGTCAAAAACAGAAAAAAGCCAGACTTGGTTCTTCCATGCCGGGAAGCTTATAAGATATCCCCTGTTATTCGGGGCCTCTCTCTCTCTCTCTCTCTCTCTCTCTCTCTCTCTCTATATATATATATATATATATATATATATATATATATATATATATATATATATATATACTAAATCTATATACTCCATCGGTTTAATGTAAGAAAACGAACTACTTTCTGACGAATACTTCATTCATAATCAAAAATCCCCATCTTAATAGTATTATGTTGTGAGATGGTGTTCATATATATGTAATGTTATTATGTGTCGTATTACTAAATGTCTTATATGGGGTTCTTCACTATCTGAACTCCAAGTTATCGTGTTGCAGTATATTTACGTTCCGTGATTGACTAAATATGTTGCGTACGTGTGTATCAGACACAACATAATACATGTATTTGGGCATACCTCATTTGTAAGCTATGTTTAGTTTCAGAACAGTTTCCGATGGTTAGATGCTCTATACAAGTCCTGGGGGTGAGTGGTTCTCAGTAGACAGAAACAGTTTCCGATGGTTAGTTGTTCTACACAATTCCTGGAGGTGACTGGTTCTCCGCAGATAATTTTTTAGTTGGAAGCCACAGAGCAAAAGATTCTTCCCGTGTTGACACGAAGAAAACATATGCGAAGTTATTACAGAAAAGGTTAAATTTTTATGGAGCAATTTTGGTTCCTGATTAGTTGATAGAAGAACATGAATTAATTTGATTCGTCAGTTTCTAGTACCGTCGTTTATAAATAGAATATCCCGACTGTGCGGGATCATACATATAGGTAAAAAATATTGAAACACTCATAAACTTTTCAACTGCGTCGTTGGTCTTTTGGTCCACCTGGGAATATCATCTGTTCAAGGAAAAAACTGGAAACTGTGGACGAATGCATTTCAAGTCTAAGACGGTGGTTGGTTTTATACCGTTATTGTTCACTTTCCATGTGTTAATCGCAGAAGAATGGAACGTGAGTATTTTTTCTTGGGTGGTCAATTCCATTCTCCAATTTTGAGACGTCAGCTCCCTCCCAAGGAGAGGAGACAACCGTTAACACATCCGCTCTTCTGAACGTCCAAATTCCAACTTGACTCTATGTCAAGCAAACCTGAACACGTGACAAGAAACACGTCTTTCCGGTCAGCTATTTTTAGAGGTTCCGGTGCAATTTGTTCATTTTACATCTCAATATGTTTTGACAATTTTATCAAGACATAGCTTCACATCTCATCTTTTGTTTACCTCGCCAATTAGATAGATAGATAGATAGATAGATAGATCGAGTTAGATAGATAACTAGATCGATAAATACACGTAGATATATAGATAAGTCAATAGAGGACAAATAACAGATAATTTCTCGTGTTCCCCAACTATTTAACCATAGCACCAGACATAATAACAAGAAAATATAAAACCTATGAAACGTTAAGTGTGTCGAAAAAAGATAATTACTGTTACATATGCATAAATTATCTACCTTGAAAGAAGATCGAAAGCAAATATGGATTCAGAAGGTTTTTTTAATAACGCTTTAATCTAAGAATACACAAATTTACTCGCTAAGCTGGTTATAGCTGTCGTAATTTAAATTCATTAAGATAAATAATAAATTGGAAGCAAATTATGCTAAATTCACCATTAAATAGACAATCTATTAATCTCATTAATCTTTATCCTCTAGTGGCTTTGACAATGCATTTTTCTTTTCAAATTTACGCTTAAAACATTTGTTTTTGCACAAATAGTCACATTATTAATGCAACACACCGATTCTCAATAGATCATGAAAGTTAAATGATGTGTCTGGCCAGTATCAGATTGATGACCCTTTACGAATAACACGCACCGTATATGAAACGACGGTGAAACCTCCTGAAATATTAGCGAAACCATCCAGCGTTATCTGGGACCCTAATTTCCATTTAATTCCGTAGTCAGTGAATATATATGGAAAGAGAGAGAGAGAGAGAGAGAGAGAGAGAGAGAGAGAGAGAGAGAGAGAGAGAGATAGAGAGAGAATAGAAAAAAAAAGAGAGAGAAGAGAGAGAGAACATAAGTCAAGAGAAAGATAGGGAGGCAGGAAAAAGAAGATAAAAAAAGGAAAATGACAAAATTGATTAATCTCTTTTCAAAGTCATCTCTCTTCGAGAGTATAGAGTTTTGGAGTTTCAGGGTTTCGCCTATAAACAAAGGGGATAGGCAATCCCCAGATCACATGAGAATGCAAGGTCACATTCGGGTCTCAACTGAAGAAGTTTAATATTCTTTAATGTAATTAGAAATTAAGAAAACGGAGGGGAAGAAAGAAATACAGGAGACACAAAGGAATGAGATAGATTGTATTTATTATATTTTTCATGAAATCGCTCCAGACAAGACATAAAGCCACGTGGTGTAAGGAGCTTACAAGAATGAAAGATGATTGTCACAAATAGAGGAGATGCCTATTCGCATTAGGCTTTAAAAAAAGGTTAAAGAAAAACAAATGAAAAATAATGAAAATATGAGCAATAAAAAGAGTGGATTCTTGATAAATAGAAATAAAACCGAAATGCATATTTATGGAACGAATAATTATTATGATGAAAAAAAGAAAAAGAACAGAAAATAGAGAGGAAAAGAAAGATAAATAGATAAAATTGTCGAAAGGAAGTGAATCGAAAAAAAAAAAACAACGAAAAAAGAAAGAAAAAAAAGATAGGAAAGCAGAAAAAAAAACAAATCAGAAAATAACAAAAAAAAAAGAAAAGAAAAAGAATGACAGAAAAGAAAGATTTAAAAATAAGAAAAGAAGAAAAATAGAAAAAAAGAAGATAAATAAAGAAAATCGTCGCAAAGAATGGAACCAGAAAAAAAAAAAAAACAGGAAAAAAGGAAAGGGAAAATAGAGAAACAAAATAGAGGCAGAAAAAGATAACAAAAAAGAAAGATTTCAATAAAAAAAGAAGAAAAAGAGAAAAAAACTATAAAAGTAAAAACAAGGAAGAATAAACGTTGAGAAATGAAACTCTAACACGAATGAATTGAGATCTGAAAATAGAAAAAAAAATGAAATGAAAAACATTGACCATAGTAAACATGTTTAGATTTGTTCTGACTGCGCATGACAAAAGTACACGGCGTTATTGAACAACTGTCCAACTTAAGAGTCACGATTTAACTATGAGATCATTCAGAGATTAAAAAAGAAAATGGGAGGCGACAATTTTGCTAAATGTTTAGTGATCGGTAAGAAGCTATTTATTAGCCGCTCGTCTGTATTCGTAATAAAAAAAAAATCACCGCAGAGTTTGGAAAAATGTTCTGTTTAATATTGCGCCTAAAATGTAAAGAAATATCGACCACCTCTCTTTATATTCACTTTCTTGTGAAACTTAAATCTGTTGTTCGTGTCTTTATGACCCCTTTCCTAGGGTCATACAATAGCAACGAGGAAGAAAAAAAAAAAAAAACCCAAAGAAACAAAAAGAAACAAATAAACCAAAATAATCAGCACTGGCAGAAAGAAAACACTTCTGTTGAAATATATTGGAAAAAAGGACAAGACTAGTATAGAAACAGAGAACGTTACACAAATATGGAAGAAAACCTTTAATAAGTTAAAACAAAACAAAGCAAACAGTAACTGACACTAAACTAAAAAACATAACAACATGGACAATTGGAAATCGACAGATAATGGTGAAAAATATGCATACAAGTTAAAAGAAAACGAAATTGTATAAAAGACTAATAAAAAATCTGAGAAGATATATATACGAAACAGATATACAAGAATAAATAATTAAAAGAAAAAATAATAATACAAAAACACAGCAAAATTGATGACTCCAAGCATCTACAATATCAATAACCTGCCTATCGACTAGGGAGAAAATGTTAATGACATAATGAACAGAATATAGAACAATAAAACTTGGATTATTATTATTCATCGGACTACAGTTCTCATCTTGAGTATCATTTTCACAACGTTTCGGTCCATGTAACCTTCGACCTTCTTCACATGTGTCTTGTCAAGCTCTGGAATATTTTTGTCGAACTCAAGAATTTGGACAAAATTTCTGACGGAATGAGGGCATGTAACCCCGTGAAGTAAATAAAAGCTAGTCCGATGAATTATGATAATACGAATAATCAATCCTCATCTAAAAAAATCAGAAACGAAAAATAAAACTGGACTACTCACCGAAAACCAGAAAGGATTCTGAAAAGCGATAATAGGGACATATGATACATAAGTTAAAAGAGTCTGGATTAGGTAAAAATAGAAAAAAAAACATAGCCATGGCATAGATCAAGTACAATGATAAAAAATACAGAATTCCCCAACTCGAATAATTCATTGCTTCCAAAACATACGAAATACCAGAGAAAATTATTATTCTTTGTTTTCTAAACTTTAAATCACTCCCAGACAAGTCGCTGTGTCTGCTGATATGTAAGTGGCTACTGAGAATCAGGGACCAAAGTTTTAAGAGGAATCCTAAGTTATGAATTCTGCAACGAGATGCTTGTTCACATTACATTTACATCTATGCATGTTAGTACAGTCACAGAAACTGTGAGCAGGGAGAAGGAAAGCGAGTTCTAAAGGCTTGCAGTTCTAGGAAAGAAGCTACAAGTGTAGAAAGATGTATGACTTATGTGGACTTAGCAATAAAGAGATGAGATTTAGTTAATTGTCGATATAATCGAGCGTACAAGAGTCGATAGGGCACCTGAACAGCAAATGTGTTGGAGTACATTCTATTTAAGTACTAGTAAAATAAGCACAGCAGCGGCAATGAGACAGAAACTGGTGCTTAGTGGACTATGTTGGACTTATTAGATTATAGTCTTTTTAACTCCCAAGAGAGAGAAATACTAGTGGCTTAGATGTGATAACAATATCCAATGTATGGGCGAATGATATCGTTGTAAAAATATACTACCAGGTATGACTAGTTTTCTAGCTCGACAGAATGTGCTTATTTTCCTTGAAGCAGCATGAGGAATATATTTTCACGTTTTCTTAGAAATCAAGTTAGCTTCTTCCAGGATTAACATTGATATCTGTATAATCTACATAGATATTCAAATATTCGATTAAAGTTCTCTTTTTCCTCTCAAACACCGAGTTAGTAAAGCAGTTGAGAATATTATTTACCTCTCCTTAATAAACCATTTAGATATATTATCGTATAAGCTTTTGGTGGTGTCTTGGTTTTACTGGATTTCAGGACAAGAATTTATCTAGTCTAGTGTTGTATCCAACTTCCTGCTGTTACTTGGAGAAAGCGCACAATTCCTTGTAAAAGCCAGTGTGAGTTGGTCATAATGAGATTGTATTTGAGCCGCGAATGTAATTTTGAATTTTTAGTCAGATTTTACTTATAGGGAAAAGTATTCTCATGCCAGGTCGTCCCGTCGGGCTAGGGTTAGGGTTAGGGTTAGGGTTGTGCAGATGACTATAGTAGTGTCTAGTAGGGATTCAAGTACTCCTGGAATTTGTACCAAGTCATATTATCTTGAAGAGTTTGAGCGTTTAACATTCCGGTAAGATGTTATTAGCAATGACAATCAGTTGTTGGAAAAGTTATAATTGCTGTTTCGTAGCTCAGTTGTTGGTTAAGTTGTATTTCCCCGTTAGTAATAGACATTTGTTAATTAGTCAGAATTTTTACAAGACTTTTCCTCTTTCTAATCAGATTATCTGGAGATGTTTGCGGAACCATATTCTGCGTGCTAAGGAATTAGGTATAGACTTTAGGTATCTTGTTCTGTGTGATGATCCTTACATGAGAGATATGTCGTGTGTGTCGGTGTGTTTGTAGTAGATTACTCCGATGATATCATTGCTTTATATTTAAAATTAGTATATATAGTAATTGGGATAGTTAACGTAGAGAAGATACCGTGTTTTAATCGTCGCCAGCCTGCAGAACCCGTAAAGAAAGGTGCCGAACGGAAACTTCGTGAAAACGCTAGCACATTTAAAACGATGACAAAAAAAAAAAAAAAAGAGAAACAGGTGATGTTTTAACGAAGAAAAACCCCTAAAACAAATGCAATTTTTAATGAATAATGTAACTTAAAAGGAATAAAAAAAACACCCAATCTATGATAATTTTACTTAAATACTTTTATAACATTGACAATTTTTGTCTTCTTTTTTTCTGCAATTTTTATGGTGTTTTTTTTTTTTCCAAATTTCAGGATAGATATTAAAAATAAGGCAGAAACGATATGAAATTACTTCGGAGAATAAAGATATTTTGTATTTTGTTTTAATTTTCCTTTTTTGTTAAATGAAAATTTTCATAGTAGTTTTGAAGAGCAGGTACGAGCTGAAATGATAAGGTTATTATTGAGAAAGCCGTTCTTTACATAGGGAGGAAAGGGTCTTTGTAACTATTATTCGCCGAACAAGATACTTATGTAGAAAAGGTCATGTCTTTTTGTCAGAAATGTCCGATAGCTTCATAAAGTTGTCAACAAATTGACTGAATTGTTTTCTTCTGCTTACGCGAATTTCATTGGATAAGCGTTTCAGATTATCCTGGCAGTTTACATTATCTACCGGAAAACGCCGATGAAACTTTCGCTGTAGCACGGTACCTTCTTTGCATAAACACCGTAATTTGTACTTAATTAGTGTGTGTATTTTATTTTGAGGTGTATGTTTTGGAGCGCAGATGAATTCCAAGTCATATCGATACATCAAAGAGTAAATTCATCATATGTCTCCATACAGGAAAAATTCTTATAGATAACTTCACACCAGAACTAACCAAAGCATAACAGAACATACAGGAATACATCTTATGCAATATATGTGTGTGGGAGGGCATCTATATATTTACACGTTTATGTGTGCGTATGAACAAGTTATATATATATATATATATTTATATATATATATATATATGTGAGAGATATATGCCTAAATGTTTAATACAGGATGACCCCCCAAAACGGGCCCCAACTCTAATTAGGCCTCGTTTCTCTTGGGTCACCCTGTATATATTTCGATATAATAAGATAACAGGCATGTATACATAACATGTACATACACATATTAGTAAAACCTTATAAAAATCTATCTATCTATCTCTCTCTCTATAAAAGTGAAAGTGTCTGTCTGTCTGTGTGTCTGTGTACATTTCCCTACACAATAACTGTCAATTTTTAGTCTACAGACTCGAAATTTGATATACAGGATATTGAGATTTGGGAAAATCTTTGTAAAATTTGGCTATTAAGGGGTCAAAGTTCAACGATTTGAACTTTGAGAACTCTACCAAATTCCTCCGTCAATTTTTGGTATAAACAATTGAAATTTGAGATATAGGTTCCTTGGACATGGTTCTAACATAATAACTTGATTTGAGCCCAAAACAATAAATTTGAAGGGGTCATAATAGGGGTCAAATTTAAAAGAAAATTGACCTCTGTGGTCTCTACCAAATTACTCAGACAATTTCTGGTCTAAACATTTGAAATTTGATATAAAGGGCATTCAGAGATAGGGCAAGCTAATTAATCGGTTTTGGTCGAAAATTCAAGCTACCAATGTATAAATGTATGTATGTATGTTTGTATGTCTACCTAAAACTTTCGACAAAAGCGCATTTGCACAAGATCAGTATCGTTTTGAAGCTCGACCCTTCAGACGACAAATACCGAAAAATTGGCTAAAAGCATTAATTTCTTCACCCTCAACTGGGTACTTTTCTACAGGGAGAGGTCGCTTTTTTCGCCGATATTTTGGAAAGTCATCCCCAATTTTTTTATTGTCTAGCCTTTATTTAAACCTACGTCACTTCCGGTTTGGCTGTGGTCGTAACAGCATAGACGTCAGGTTATTTTCCCGGTTCTTTTCCTCCTTCCCGGTACGGGTTCGAGTCTGCCTTCCTACTACCACTTTTTCTTTTTTGCTCAACACACACCTCTAAACACCCGGGCAACGCCGGGAACTCATGCTAGTCTAGTATAAAGAAGGGAAATTTATAAACACTTACTAGTAAAACAGATACTACACGCGTACACACAATTTAACATGCACAGACACAAGCAAAGCGCAAAATATACCACCAAAGATGCACTAATATTTTTCCACATATAAATTCATAAGCACAATAAAAAAAAAGAAGCAGGAACATAGCAACTCACAAATAAGAGAGCAGGAACCAGAAAAATTCGTACACATCGAAAAAAAAATCTAAATGCACAAAAAACGATAACATATACAGAAAACAGCGTCACATATTTCATATTGGAGAAAATACAAGGCACGAGTAGGGCAAAAAAAAAAAAAAATGATAAAACTAACAAATAGACCCAAAAGGTAATAATAGCACACATTACCCACAAACAAATTATTATTGACAGGTGACGAAAAACATAAAACTAATGAATATTCATGTATTCGTTATAAAAAAAAAGCACACCCGAAATATAAATGTCACATAAGTAATTAATATAGTAAAGTAAAATAGTTAAAAAAATATTTGTTGTCTCCGATTAATCTGCACGTCTCCATCCACCTCTTCTAATCACTTTAACATAGCTGATTACCTCCCACATTGCCATAAGGACTCAGACAGGTATACACACAGAGCATATCTTCGAAACATCCTCCCCTTGACTAGAGAATCCAAACTAGGATCAGACGACCAGGCTTTCACGTGCTTTAGATGGTTGGTTGGTTGTTTTTGTTTTACGACATATCAACCCTTTTCGGATTATTTAATGCCGAATCCAAAGATTTTGAAGAAAATATTTTAATAGAATATATTTGTTGCTTTCACGTCGGTTTCTATTTAACCCATAGTTGGAACCTTAACAGGTACTACCACTCCGGGTCAGAGTGGACCTGGGAGCAATGGTAATTAAAGCGTGGCTCCACACTTCCCAAAGCCCACTAGCTTGGGCCTCACCACTGGATATAGTTTAAGGTCATATCCAGGACCCCCATTGAGGGACTTTTACCCTCTGCAGGGGGGCGGCAGTCGGTGTATTCTAATGCCCCACCGACAGGGTCACGTGCTTTAGAATAAACGATCAACTACTTATATTTTCTGTACTGTTCTCCTTCGTTCCAAGACTGTAACCTAATCAACAATGTTTCTGGCAGCATACATAGATGCAGTACTCTCCTTAGATACTACCGCCCTAGTACAAATATTTGGTGACTTTAATGTCAACCACATTAATTTGCTTGGTTTCTCTATTTACAGACGCAGCTGTTAGCATCACACAGATTTTTTATATCTCATTCCCTATCACAGGCAGTCACATTCCAAACTCGTCTCCAAGATCGTGAAAATCAACAAAAATTACATTTATACCTATTTCTGACTACAGTTCCCGAGGATTGTGTAACAAATGCCAATAGCCAACTCGGTAATGCTAATTTTATTGTGATACTGGTAGACATCACCGTAAAATCTAGACATCAAGTTGAAGAGCCATTACTCAAACGGCAAAAAACTTTAAGAAGGCTGACTCGAGAGCCATCAGTGATCACATTAAAGACGCTCCATGGAGTGATATATTTTCTCTTTCTGCGGAACAGTGTGCAAATAGGGCTACTGAATGATTCAAAGCAACAATTGAAGCACACGTTCTGACGCGGGTTTATAGCAAAGCCCACTTCCCTTAATAATTTACTTTTACTTATGTAGCTGCCATTGTTGAAAAGCAGCAAGTATTTCGCGGACCAATTCGACATAAGTCCAGTTCAAATATACAAAAGTATATACAAACCGGAAACACACACACACACACACACACACACACACACACACACACACACACACACACACACACACACACACACACACACACACACACACACATATATAAATGTCTCACGAGGACTAGTAATGCAAACACATAATGCAAATCAAAACAATTTCTTATTTAATAGTTTACTGTACTAGTCGAGTTTCGAATTTCAATTTGACACACATACTTTATATAGGGCAAATTTTGGAACCGGAGGGTGCGGAAATACGATATACCTATGTGGATGACTGTATATATATATATATATATATATATCTATATATCTATAAAAACAGAGATGTGTGTGCCACAGACGATTTCTGATTGGTTAATCCAATAATCACATCTCCTAAAAAAGTATAGTTCTTACGCTCTTAACTTTACCATAAAATATTTTGGTCTTATTTATTGTCCATCTTGGAAGGGTTTAATTTTTTTCTAACTTGCCATTTACAAATTAGAAAAATACGAAAGTTACAGACATCACAATCCAACCTCTGACTCAACGTCCGCCATTAACACAAGAAAGCAAACGCTGGACAGATTATTAGTACTACTACTACTACAAACAATACAGCACGAAAACACGCGCACACACGCACACACACTCACGTCCACTACCGTCCTTGGCTACGTCACGTTGTTATGGCAACACGATAAATACACAGTAAATTTGATTTTCTTCATTTCTACGCAAATATTACGCAAATATAAATCATATAGAATATCTGTATGAATATAATTACACGTAATAGTTAAATAAAGATGATCATCGTATAAGAGAACCGAAAAAAAAAACTAATAGGGAATTTGTATAAAGTTGTATTTTCTTTATAAATAAATAGAAAAAAGGGGTGTTGATAAGACTATCGATACTTATACAGTTTAGTGACGACATTAAAAAATGGAAATATTGAAAAAAATTTTTATTGTCCGTAACTGTTATAGACTGAAGTTCTCCGAAAAAAAATTCTTACAGCGAAAAACAATTATTTATCACGACGACGTCAACGTGGCCATTTTGGAAATGTACCTAGCAGAATAGCTCCATTTTAGGCCAAATTTCGCAATCTAGCCTTTTTTTTTTCTCGCCATATTGAGATGCGCACAACACATCTGAAATTTTTTTACGTTTTTTTTTTTTTTTTTTAATCTGCAATTTTTTTGCGTATTTTTTTTTTTATAAATAAGAATACTATTGAATATGCAAAGAAATTGAAGAATGCAAAGAATTGAGGAATTTTTATACGAGATTATTTTCGAAACATGCTCAGTTGGACACGCATGGATAACTTCGAAACTTCGTTTATTTACTTCTGTTACAAATTAAAAAAAAAAAAAACACCCCAAAAATGGCATCTGTCTTCGCAAAAAAAAAAAAAAAAAAAAAATCTCATTCTGGTGGGGGGGAAAAAGGGCTAGATTGGCCTAAAATGCAGGTATTCTGCTATGTACGGCAGTTACCTGCCCTTGGGGAATTCCTGGGCCTGCAATAACATTTCCAAAATGGCCACGTGACGTAGCCGTGATAAATCATTGTTTTTCGCTGTAAAAAAAAAAAAAAAACTACTTGATCAAATGAAGTGAAATTTTTTTCGTAGAACTTCAGTCTATAACAGTTACGTACAATAAAATTTTTTTTTCAATATTTCCATTTTTTAATGTCGTCACTAAACTGTATAAGTACCAGACTATCAATATTTTATATATATAGATTCCTTGGACATGGATCTAACTTATTAACTTTACTTGATCCCTAAACAATAAATGTTACGAGGTCATAATAGGGGTAAAAGTTTTAAAAAATTGACCTTTTTTTTTTCCTAAGCAAACACTTCAAAACACCTGGGCAACGCCGGGCACCGATTGCTAGTATATATATATTTATTTATTTATTTATATATATATATATTTATATATATATATTTATATATAGTTTGTTTATTATGCGAACATTATTAATTACATATGTGCATACAAGTTTCAGTGAAATCCCAATTCAAGGATAACACCTCATCAACCAAAAAAGAATCGATTCTTTTTTGTTTGTTCTGATGAGGTGTTATCCTTGAATTGGAATTCCACTGAAACATGTATGCTCATATGTAATTAATAATATTTGTATAATAAACAGACTATATACCAGCTCTGTACGCATTGAGTACTCTGAGTTTCATTGGACTTACATTTAGGAAACATCGATACAACCATTATACATATATATATATATATATATATATATATATATATATATATAGATAGATAGATATATGTATATATATATTTATATATACATATAGATAGATAAATAGATATATATATCCTAAGATTACAGACTGCGTTAAAGTTTTAATGTTCTGAAAAATGAAGGTAGACATGTCAATTACTATTCAAAGATCTCTAAAACGCTCTTACAGCAACACACCCACAATGATATAGGGAGGAATACATTGTTCTTTAAATATCTAATTATTTTGTGACAGAAATGTCCACTTTCCCCCCACTGTTAATTGGAATAATTGATTGGACACATTTTCGGAAGAACAGAGATCGAAATGTAACTAATTGGTTCCTCGGGCATCGATTGATGGCGGGATACTTCCTCGTCTTTTTACATAGAAGAACTTCATTATCGAAAGAAGCGATTCCGCTTATTATGTCTTTCTTTTTTGTTCTCACCTGTGTTAGTATAGTTAATAAGTTTTATCCTGAGAAAAGTGCAGAACTAGTGATCACTGAGTTATCGACGCAGACTTTATTTCTATAACGGTGGTTTTCCCGTTGCTTAGGTTGCTGGTACTACTAAACATTTCCTTGAAATTTACCTTATTCACCTGAAAGCCAAATAGAGCAGTTTTGTTTATTTTTACGGGAAAGTACGAATGAATTCAGAAAAGTTACTGCTAAGTTTAAGTAGAAAGTAGATTGTTTTATTTTCATCAACCTTCTTTTAAAATAGTAACTATCCTCCATCATATCAGAAAGGCCAATATATATATATATATATATATATATATATATATATATATATATATATATATATATATATATATATATATACTAGCAGGGGTGCCCGGCGTTGCTCGGGTGTTTGGAGGTGTATGCTGTGCAAAAAAAGCAAAAAAACAAAAAGAATGGTTAATTTTTTAAAACTTTGACCCCTATTATGACCCCTTAAAATGTATTGTTTCGGGCTCAAATCACTTTATTAAGTTAGATCCAGGTTCAAGGAACCTATATCTAAAATTTCAAGTGTCTAGACCCAAAATTGTCGGAGGAGTTTGGTAGAGTTCTTAAAGGTCAAATCGTTGAAATTTTACCCCTTAACAGCCAAATTTCTGGCTGACACCCGTCACATCGATTTTCCCAAATCTCAGTACCCGGTATTTCAAATTTCGAGTCTATAGACTAAAAATTGACAGAGTTATTGCGTAGGGAAATGTACACAGACAGACAGACAGACAGACACGTTAACTTTTATATATATATATATATATATATATATACATATATAACTATATATAACTACTTCATTTATTCACATAAATTTAATATACGAAAGTATAGATTTATGCGTAAACTTTAAGTATTTACTTCAAAAGTGCTCACTATGTAGGTAGAGCTAGTTAATAATTTATAAAATATATATGGCGATTAAGCTACACTGAATATTCTGCGTTTCATCCAACTATAGGATTCGTCAGGCTTATGCGCGAATTCTGTGGTTGCTTCTTGTTTTTATATATGTTGAGGATTTCTAGTTGGCTAATCAGCTTTCTAGTATCCACCGCGCCCCTTCCTATCAGCCAATGGGCATGCATTTTATCAAACAAAGGATCTGTTTTAGAACTAGGTAAGTGGTTTTAGGTAGACGTTCTCCTTTTTTTATACATATAAATATACCTATGTGTACACACATACATGCACATATATATACATATATATATACATATATGTGTGTGATCGTTTATGTATATTCATGTTTATTTAATTTATTTATTTGTTTGTTTTCTACTGTTATTGTTAGTTTTAAAGCTATTTTGTATCGCTATCCTAGAGTAAGTTTTATTTTGTGAACACAGTTGTTTGCTATTTCCCGCCTACAGTTTAATAGATTTTGAGGTTCTTTAAAGTACAGGATAGAAAATTTTTCATGGAGGCAGAATTTACATGGGTCGTCTAAATGTCTGCATGTGGTAGCTTGTCTCATTATTTTCCATTCGACTACCGGCGAATGTCCGCTTTCTTTGAGTTCCCAGTATTTATTCGCTAGTGTTGTTTTTATACGGTGTTTTGTATATTTGAATGTGCTTTTGTGGTCATAGTATCGGGTTTTGAAATCACAAGCGGGCGGTTCTAGGAAAGAAACCTTGTTCATAGAATTTAGATTTAGGCGCTAATAGAGAGAAGATTAACTTATATATATATATATATATATATATATATACATACATATATATATATACACCTATATATATATATATATATATATATATATATATATATATATATAAATTCAGGTTTGAGATGTTCAAAAGTAGGGACCAATGAATACAACGAGGTTGTTAGATAGTGCTCGATAACAAGAACAAAATATTTTTTATTATTTATTCGAGGGTAGACAGTTACATTTGGTCGCTACAAACAGCCATCGGTTTTAGTCAATGAGACTTCGTCAGGCGATCTCGAACCATTCGAAGCCATAGAAAAAAGGGGAAGACTGAGCTCTTCAAAAAAAAACAAAAAACAAAAAAAAAACAAAAACAAAAAAAAAACAAACAATAAAAGTTGCGAGCTCTCTAAAAAAGAAGAATAAAAATGGAGAAATCGCATTTCAACCTTTTTGGAAAATTGTTAAAAACTTACTACAGCTGGATTTATAGATACTATAAATTTGGAATGATTAAACGGGGTCGTATTTTACCAGAATAGTGAATTGTCTTAGTAGACGAATCTGTTTTTTAAGCTAATTTTTGCGTGCCGAAAAAAAAATGGGTTTGATAATGTGTTCCTTGGCACAACAAGTCACGTGTCAGGAAAAGATGGAGGTTAGGGGACGGGATTTAACATAAAAACAATCGAGAGAACAAAAAAAAAGAACTATCTCTGTGATGAAGAATAAAACATTAAGCGTTTATAGACTCATATATACATATTCACAATGAGACAAATAACGATATGTATACATACATATACATATGCATGCATATATTTATACATACACACACACAAATACATAAATATACACGCACGGACATACACATAAACAAACATACATACATAAATACTAACATACATACATATGTATATATTTAAGTAAATAATTTCAGAATACTACATTTATAAAATTAAGTTATTAGTTAATGCATTATATTTAAATTTATGAAGAAAGACCATTATAGAGTTATTATGAGAATTTAAAAAATATATATTAAACTAACCATATATATATATATATATATATATATATATATATATATATATATATATATATATATAGGTACTTAAATATAAATATTTTATATTAGTCCTCGCGCAAAAGAGCAGGAGAATAATGTTTTAAATAATAATAATAATAATAATAATAATAATAATAGAATAACAATAACAAAGACTTTCGCTGGCGAGGAAATCTATTGACCGTAATCAGTTATTCAGCCCTTTTGAAATTTTCATCTCTATTTTTCTCGTTATGTACTTAATATTTGTTAATGAAGCCTATATGAAATATGTTCTTTATTAAATTGTAAAGATTTTCTATTCTGAAAGAAGTTAAACAATTTTTTTATATAAAAATATTATTTTAAAGTTTTTGTTAAAAAAAATTCAGATTTTCTCATTATACAGACCTGTATTACAAAGAGGGGGTTGCAAAAAATGAGTTTTAGTGTGAGGAGAAATACAAACTGAAACAGACAGAATATTCACACCTGTAATAATACGAAGAGGTAGTTGTAAAAATGAGTTGTGGTGTGAGGATAAATACAAACTGAAACGGAGAGAATATTCAGATCTGTAATAATACGAAGAGGAGGTTGCAAAATGAGTTGTGGTGTAAGGAGAAATACAAACTGAAATAGAGGGGAGGAGAGTTTTAAAATATAATCTAAAAAAAAGATACAAGTTAGAAAAGCATTTCATCCAACGCATTTAAATTGTTAAACAAAATGTTTTTACTATAGGCTTTACAAATAAATGTACAAGATTCAATTTGAAATTTATTTATCTTCAAAGTGCACTTTTAAAAAGTTTACAAAGTAAGGTATAAAAATTTAATTTGAATTGAATAAAAACATACCTTGGATTTATTTTATGTAATGTACATTTTGGTGCAATTTAAAACATTATCTTTCATCTAGCAATTAATGATATAGACATAAAATTTTCAATGATAAAAAAACATACAACAGAATGTACATTATTATAACATTATGTACATATTAGGTATATTTATTATTTTTTGAATCGGGAAATGGAAAAACTATGTTATGTTTATAAGCTTATGATTCTGTCACGAAGAGTGCAAGCACCACATCTGTAGAATGTGCATATTTTCTCACAGTCTTGACGGAGGACGGTAAGAGGACTTCGTATTTAGGGAGAAAAATAGGAACTACTTCCTCTAAAGATGCTGCGATTGTGATGGTGTTGCTCCTAGGATAAAATGTAGGATTTTATTACAACGACTACATGTGTATAAAATGTCGCCCTAAAGTTACATTAATGGTTAATAGTCTTGACATAATAAATTTGTATGTGGAATCTGTTGTTGCAAACCTATGGCACTTTGGTCTAGAGGGAAATTTCCGCAATAAAAATATTATATAATAAGATGAGAATTCGGGATTAATTAAAATATATTTATGCGTATTTTGCGACCGGGCAACGTCGGGCGACCTACTATATATATATATATATATATATATATATACATATATATATATATATATATACAGAATAGCAAAGGTCGAAGGTAGCACATTTTAATGTGTGTGTTCATTCCACTCAATGTTATTCCAGGAGCTGACTTTTATGTTTGTATTCTTTGCATGTTAACGGTTATGCGTGAAGAAGTATTGCGACAATAATTTTCAATGATGACTCGAAACTTTGGCATCAGACGTTGACACATGGTTATACGAGTGACAAGCGATAAGATGAAATAGAATGACACTATGAAAACACAGTTAAAACGTCCAGACGGATTATTATACGAAACCTAGGAAACTGAAACTAGAAGATTATATATAAGATATCACATGAATTAACCATAAACCCCCTCCCAATATTTAATAGCACCGGCATCTATTAAAATCGAAAAGAAAAAAGGACTGGTCGTGGTCAAGGAAGATTTAAAGACTCGCAATAAAATTTCAGTACGTTTGGTTGGCAATGCCAAGAACAAATATATGCATAGGACTCTTCATCATCATTTAGGGGAAATTTTAGAAGTTGATGACAAAAGGTTGAATTACCTTCAGGAAATTCACATTTATTTTTTTTAATATGTTCGTTCTAATAAAATATGAAGTGTTATATAATATTTGATAAATATATATTTTATGCATAAAATATATATTTTATGGATAAATATATATTTATGCAAAATTATTAAATTAAAGAATATAAAAACAGTTGAAACGATAGTAATCAAACTAGTTTAAACGTAAGCAAACGTTTATTGACTGTTTTTTTTAAAGGATCTTGTTAAATAAGGACGGATTGCGAACAGATCTTTTCGTTACAAATGCTAAATTATTATATCACTTTTCTTACGTAAAAATAATCCCAAAAGAAGCAATGAAAATATATTTGAAAATATGACCCATAAATAACGGATCCATTTCACTACTAGTGAAACTTAAAAAAGAAGATATTATTCACACATAGGTTCCTCACAATTGTCTGATGTATTCTCTGCTTCCTTTGTTTCAGCTCGTTTGACTTATTGGTTTAGAGGTCTCCATTAAATCGTTGTTTTAATAACTCATTGTTTCTTTCCAAAGTCTGCAAAATCGTGGAACTCTTTTTCTGCTGCCCGTGTTCCTTTTACCTACAGCCTCGGTCCTTTTAAAACTAAGATCAGTAAGCATTTTCTGTCTTTGCAATAACTAGTTTTCGTTATTGTTAGCGCCTTAGATCAAGTGGTTTCATGCCTTGTCTCGAGCGATTTCCATAAAAAAGACTATAAAATAAACCGGGCTTATCTTTTAAAATTACAAATAAGAGCCCATACCTCAGTGCTAAAAGCGGTTATATACAAACATGAGACGACACTTAACCGGAATACATGTAATAAAAAAGAAGAGCAATTCATGTATACCACAAACTTCCCTGAGTTATTTTAGTCCAAATCTTGGTTAGCATTTGAAAACATGTCGTTTTTAATTGGTTTTTCTGTAATTTAGCACACTTCGACAAAAGGTTAACAACGTCAATTTTCAAAGTCGCAGGCAGAGCGAGAGAGAGAGAGAGAGAGAGAGAGAGAAAGAGAAAGAAAGAGGAGGAGCGAGAGAGAGAGAGAAAGAAAGAAAGAAAGAGAGAGATAGAGAGAGAGAGAGATAGAGAGAGAGAGAAAGGGAGAGAGAGAGTAGATATACAATTAGCGCACTCTAGTCCTTTTCTAAGAGTATATTAATAAAAAAAGAACATGGAGACTGCAATACTGATCACGCCTGAACAAATCGTCTCATTCTTGACACGAATATGTGACATAGCACATATTATATACCGCATACAATTCACCTATACGACAAAGATTATATAAATAGTACTAATAAAACGCTTTTATTCGCATTAAAGAACTCAATACGTTATGCAATTCTGAATTTTTGAGATGAGATGTGAATGCTTGTGTTATGTTGATAAATCGGACTATTATTCTCATCTTGGGTGTTATTAGCACAACTTTTCGGTCGCTGCAACCTGCGACCTTCTTCGGACGTTTAAATCTTTCTCTACCAAGGAAAAGATGGTTGGCTCTTCATTACAAGAAATTCGAATCGTGGGTTTGAGGAAGGTTCGTAGATCATAAAGAACTCTTTTTTTTTCCTTTGGAGTTGCCCCCTTGCATTGTGTTCTTTTTTTAAGCAAAAATACGCGTGGGTATCGATCCTCTGTTTCGTAAAACACTTTTTCACTAATATTAACAATTAGTACAGATACCCCGAAAAATTATATAGGGAAGCCTTTAAAATAACATCTTAGTGATCTCTGAAGATTGAACCTTCTTTATGATCTACAGATCCATCCTCAAACACACGGTTCGAATTTCTTGTAACGAAGAGCCAATCCCCTTTTCCTTAGTGGAGAAAAAGAAGCACGTTTTCAACACGCGAAGAAGGTCGAAGGTTGCAGCGACCGAAACGTTGTGCTAATAACACCCACGATGAGAATAATAGTCCAATTAATCAACATAACACAAGCATCATTGGGTTATGCTTGAAAAAATCTGTTTTAATTGTTTTATCTAGACGTAATTGGCAATAAAATGTACGGACCACCACCTCTTACGTAACAGTGTATATATTTTCCTTTGTTATATTAATGTTGTTTCAAACACCAATATTTCTTGATGTATCTGTGATCATTTAGAGAAGACGGGGTTTCCTTTTTTTTTTTCTTTTTTTTTTTTACACAGAGATCACCACTTATCAAGGCCTGGAAGCCACTCGGGGATAAGGGTTATTGCAAGTACATTACGTTAGTGAGGAGATTTGATGAAGTGTTTAATTGGGGGGCGGTTCATTAGGAATTTGTTAACATTAGACTTGAAGACATCCAAGTTGTAGTCCGGAGGGAAGCAGGAAGACGGAACAGAGTTCCACAGGCGTGCAGTTCTAGGAAAGAAGCTTTGTTCATGAAATCCGCGTTTTGATTTAGGCACAGATATAGAGTGGAGGAAATTTTTCACAGTGGAATCAGCTAGACGGGTGTTTTTCGTGAAAGATTGGCGAGGGGGGACCAGGGATTGGAGTTCAGACGAGCACCAGCCATGAAAATAACGATAAAACAAGGATAAGCTCGCAACGTCTCTTCTGTGGGAGAGGGGTTGCAGGGTAGAGAAAAGGGCATCCCCCACTAAACCACGAAGTCTATTTTGTACTCTGTCAAGGCATGATAGGCTGTTTTTGGCAGCTCCTGCCCAGATATGGCAACAGTATTCCATCCTTGGCCGTACTTGGCTTTTATATAGATAGAGAATTGCATCAGTAGTGAGATATCTTCTGGAGCGGTAGAAGGATCCCACCATCTTTCCAGCGACCTTGGCAACAGACTTGATGTACGTGTTCCATTTCAGATCAGGAGTAAAGGTCAAACCCAAAAGCTTGTCAAAACACGGGGCCTCACCCAGACGAGAGCCATCCATCACAATTGATGCCAGCTGGGGATCAGAGCGTTGATGATGTAAGGATAGGAGTTTTTTCAACGTTTCTATTTAATTTACACAGTGTTTGTAAATACCACAATCACATATGTAAATTAGATAGTGATAATTATCCCTGCTTGTATATTATTACCAGCCTGGGTGTCAGGCGTTGCCTGGGTGTTTCTAGGTGTGTGTTGAGCAAAAAAAGTTGTAGTAGGCAGGCGGGCTCGAACCCGTGACGCGAAGGAAGAAAAGAAAGTGGAGATGTGTGTAAAGGTGTTGGTTGAGCAAAAAAAAAAAAAGAAAAACAAAGGGAAAAAAAAGAAAAAAAAGGAAAAAAAAGAAAAAAAAGGAAAAAAAAAAGAAAAAAAAGGAAAAAAAAAAAGAAGAAAATTGCAAGCGCAAAAAAAAGTTGTAGTAGGCAGGCAGGTTCGGACCCGTACCTCTAAGGAGGAAAAGAAAGTGAAAAAAAATGTGACGCGTTAGCTGTTGCGGCCATCGCCAAACCGGAAGTAACGTAGGTTTAAATTAAGGTCAGTCAATCGAAAAAGGCGATGACTTCCGAAAATATCGGCGAAAAAAGCGGCCCCTCCTTGTAAAAAAGTGCCCAGTTGAGGGTGAAGGAATTAATATTTTTGGACAATTTTCCGATATTTGTCGTCCGAAGAGTCGAGGTTCAAAATGATACCGATCCCATGAAAATCTGTTGCCTCTGTTTAATGTTTTAGGCATACATACATACATAATGTGTTCATACGTACATACATTTAAACAGACAGATGAGATTTGTATTATAGATTAGGGCTAGGCCACAGTATATTCTTATTGTTTTGACTCTCGAGTATATATCCTACACAGTTAGAGACAGTTAATGAACCGACAACCACATCCCTCCATATAAGAAAAACATATAAGATATCAACAGAAATATACTCGAAAGTCAAAACAATGGAAAGAATATTCTAGGGTCCTCGCCCTAATTATTATCCATGAGGATAAGATAGATGTAAAAAGACTTATTATTTTTAGATACGCAAAGAATAATTTCCTGACAGATATGACACAGTTTATGAACTTATTGAGAAAATCAAAGTAGAATAAAGAGTGGTACTAGTTGTGACCCAATGGACTACGTGTAGCATACTATAATTCACACCAGATACACATATATGACACAAATACGCACAACACAGCAAAACACCATGGTTCTTCACAGCTAGGATCAAAGTAATAGATCCTTCTAGCGTAAGTAAATTTTTATTTTTGTTCCAATCCAAATTTCCTATTTAAAAGATAAATTACCTTGTTTCTAAATCTGTTATACAGGGCGGAACAAAAAATTGTAGCCTTAGAAAAGACAACATGATTTCATTTCCGTTTGATGAAAACTAGTTTCCTTTATATTGCAGACCATCTACAAGTTGGTTAGTTGTGTACAAATCTCAAGAGCGATAGGCGTCTTCTATCATGCTTGAAAGTGACTAAATGTGCAACAAGCGAGATCGGAGATGCGCCGCTGTAAAACTCATGCTTTCTACTGATTCAAGTTATGACAACAGAGCCATTGACAGCACTTTCAAAATTCATCGCTGGATAATATAGGATAATAGGGACGTACCCATTGTGATGAAAACAAAGTTTTTAGCCATGGTTATGGTCTTTAATGTGGTTTGAAGTGAAGGCAATATCATGCAAGCTCACATCTTTGACGTCGGCTTGAAAATCACCACATACTTCAGCACTTTGGTGTACCTAGATGTACTGAATTGTGTGGTGATACCCTGGTGAAATCAGGTGGCCGCTGACAGACCCTTGGTGTGGCAGCATGGCTCGGCACTGTCCCACAAGTTCAAAGAGACCCAGGCTTGGCTTCAGAAGGAGTGCTACGACTTTGTATCCTTTTCTCACTGCTCCCCTCCTCCACCGACTTGAACCCTCTGGACTACTTTATTTGGTCATATGTCGAGAACATCACCAATATGAGCTCTCAGACCACTAAAGCCAACCTGATCACGACTATTCGCCGAGTATTCACCGAGCTCCCGCCGGCACTTGTGGAAAAGGCATGATCCCAGTTCAAGACTCGTATCGAGATGGTGATTGAGGCTGAAGACGGCTACATTGAATAGATGTCAGCTCTATTACATGGTCAAGTTACCTGAATTGATTTTTTCAATAAAAGTTTAAAAATAAAGCCGTAGTGTTGTTTTCTTTATCATTCCACCCTGTATAACTAGGAATTCTCTATCGATTACTGTTAGATTAGTGAATGGACCATTCAGAACCGAGTCAGTTTTTGTAGGCTCCGTGTAAAAATCACTATGATAACTACTCGCATTATACAAACCATGTGACCTTTGGGATGCGAAGGAAGCGAGTACATTTGTGTAATTATTTCTTTCTGTTTGGCGGGGGAAAAAACGTGCCTGCAAAATGAAGAGTTTTACAACTGCGCTCGAACAGGGTGTAAATCGTCGTTAGACGCCATTTTGTGTTGTCGTTGTTTTCAACGTCACCGTAAAATGCTAAGGTATTTTTTCGCCTTCTTTGACTTTTAACGATGAGTTTCACACCGGAATACACGCAGATGGTTGCCTGACTTTCCCTTCAAATGGAAAAAAAATATGTTGTGTTCTTTTCATCATTTCGTTGCACCTGCGTTTGTTGGCGTCGCTTTCACTCGTCATTTACTTATTTATTTATTTTATCCATTTGTTGTATGTCATCTGGGTCCTTCTTTATTTCCGTCTTTATTTTTTAGTCTATTTTCTTTTTTCATTGATTTTTTTCTAAATACCTTTATTAGTTTGTTTATCTTTTTGTCGTTTCCTTAAATTCCACTTTCACTTGGAGTAAATTTACTTGTTTTTGATACCAAGAAATACAAAAAGAAAAAAGACCGATAGCCATTAGTCGCGTGCTCTCGTATAATGAAGTAATGCGTGAATGTAGGATTGACATGAAATTCTTAAAGATAAACTAAAATGACCGAAAAATGGGCTGAAATGACTTAAAAAAATAAAAAGTAAATCACTTAGAATGACTTTAATGAACTTAAGGATGAATTGAATGATCTTAAGAATGACATCAAAGGCTGTAAATGACAAAGTTCTCTCTGATTTTCTCTCCTCTGATCTCGAGCGCGTAGTTCCGTGGAGGAAGATGTGACTGGTTACCTTTAATTCATCCAAAACCAAACTCCTATCCTTACATCATCAACGCTCTGATCCCCAGCTGGCATCAATTGTGATGGATGGTTCTCGTCTGGGCGAGGCCCCGTGTTTTGACAAGCTTCTGGGTTTGACCTTTACTCCTGATCTGAAATGGAACACGTACATCAAGTCTGTTGCCAAGGTCGCTGGAAAGATGGTAGAATCCTTCTACCGCTCCAGAATATATCTCACTACTGATGCAATTCTCTATCTATATAAAAGCCGAGTACGTCCAAGGATGGAATACTGTTGCCATATCTGGGCAGGAGCTGCTAAAATAGCCTATCCTGCCTTGACAGAGTACAAAATAGACTTCGTGGCTTGGTGGGGGATGCCCATTTCTCTACCCTTCAACCTCTCTCCCACAGAAGAGACGTTGCGAGCCTATCCTTGTTTTATCGTTATTTCCATGGCAGGTGCTCGTCTGAACTCCAATTTCTGGTCCCCCCTCGCCAATCTTTCACGAAAAACACCGGTCTAGCTGAATCCACTGTGAAAAATTTCCCCCACTCTATATCTGTGCCTAAATCAAAACGCGGATTCCATGAACAGGGCTTCTTTCTTAGAACTGCACGCCTGTGGAACTCTGTTCCGTCTGCCCGCTTCCCTCCGGACTACAACTTGGATGTCTTCAAGTCCAATGTTAACAAATTCCTAATGAACAGTCCCCTTAATTAAGCACTTCATCGAGTCTCCACACTAACGTAATGTACTTGCAATAACCCTTGTCCCTGAGTGGCTTCCGGGCCTTGATAAGTGGTGATCACTGTGTAAAAAAAAAAATGTTCCGACTTAGTTAAGTGCGGGGGAATCCACCATTGGAAATGCACCATCCAACCCTATCCCACCAAACGAAAACCTTTGGTGGAAATCTTTATATAATACCGAACCAGGTATGGGCTAATATACGTGTATCTTTCAAATAAAGAAGGAAGTGAGATTGACACATTATTTCGATAGGTTAGTATAAAGTAGAAGGGTTTAACAAATGCCAAAATGAAAAGGAGGACACAAATCCGGAGAATTAAAATTTAAAAGTAAAAGTGCTCAATTGCAGGATAGCAAAAGGGGGCTAAACATCCCCAGGGTATTTAAAGCTGACAATCAAATTATTTCCTCCGTCAGGAGTGCTTATTATTGAACCGGAATATAAAGGTGAAAATTAACAAATTGCAAATCAACCAAATGTGTGTGAACACGCCATTTCCGAAATCATTTAATATCGAGCCAGTGGCCGTTAAACACGACATAAGAGATTTAAAAGGGAAGAACCATGAAAAAAAAATAGAGAATGAAAATGAATTCGTCACCAACATTTTAACTGAATGGTTATCAATTCATTTATAGTATCCTTATGCCATCCATGGTATGAGAAACTCTCTCACACAACCGAAAATTACAACACGCTCACCTTTTAAAATTCAACGTAAATTTTATTAAAGCAAAAAAGACCCAAGTTGCAAAGGATGTGTCATCTTTAGCTATTCTGCCGAACTGAGCCGGTAACACCCTAAAAGGGTAATAGTCCATCTTTGCGAAATGCTGGATACAAAACTCCGCTGATAAAGAACGCTGTAACAGGTTGAAGAGTTGAGTGATGCCTTCCAAGATGGATACTGCTAGTAGCCTCATGAAGTTCACTGTAGATAACTAGTAAAATGGCTGACAAATGACAGGTCAAACTGTAGACCTTCATTTCGACTCTGACAGCCATTATATTGTAATGATAAAAGTCACTTGGTTCCCAAAGCATAACCGTGTGTAATAATATGATAATTCGCACAACATAAGGGCATTGGTGTTTGTAAATGATAATAATATTTCACCCCGTATTTGAGCATTAAAACCGTCTCAATAAGATAAAGTAATTTGAGTCTACAAGCCTCGAGTGAGTTTCATACGTCCATTTCAACCTGTGCTATGTCGAAACTGCTGATCTGAAAAGAGAAATTTGGCGCCAGGAATACCCTCGGCAGTTAGTAATAACAAGCAATCTGATAGGTTAAAACAAAATAGTGGGCAGACAAACCGACCAATGAGGAGCCTGCTTATTTCTGCAAAATTTCTTACAATGGTGTTCTTTCTCTTTCCTTTTTTTCTCTTTTCATTGTGCCCCTTTTCCTTATTCACAAAGAACTTACGACTTAAATTTTAGGCCTTGTGTCCTACTAGTTAAGTCGAATCCACAGCTTGCAAAAATTAAGTAAAATCCATGGCTCGCAAAATTATGACGATCTCGTGTCGCAGGGTGTCCTCTCGGGGAGTTGCTTACTTCCAACTCGAGCTGCACTAAGTTCTTTATTTTATCTACGTTCCATATAAAATACTTTCCTATTTCTCTCCGTTACTTAAGCGAGTTAGTAACTTCAAACTCAAGGCCTCACGCTATCTTGATTCAGAAGTCGGAAAGTTCAATTATCCACAAATTCGTCCAGGCAGGAAATTCAGTTCAATACACACGTGTTACGTTTTTCACTTTAGACTTTTTCTTTCTGCCAGACATTACGCGTTTCGACGCGATTCATTTCCGCTACTTTTTTTTACTCTCGGTGAGGTGACTCCTTTTAACGTTTGCTGTTGTTTCAGAAGTAATTTCTCCAATACGCGTCGGATCTCAGCACGTACCTCTACCCACGCATTAAACGAAAAGGGTTAATTTGATTGGCCTAATTTACAGTTTCTCCAGGCTCTATCTTACGTTATTAAGCGAATAATACAATGGCGGCGTCTGTAGCAAGGTGATCTGGTATCGCTCGGCATGAAGAACATTAATATATATATATATATATATATATATATATATATATATATATATATACGAGGGGCATGCAATAAGTAATGCCCCTGACCCACTTCCCAAGCAGTAGAGCAACGAAACTTGGCACAGTTATTAGTCTTTCTCTACATAGGAACCACCCAGAGTTATGCCTTTCTCCCATCGTTTGATGCAGCTCTGGAGAACGTTTTTGTAAAACACCTCAGGTTGATCCTCCAACCACGACGTGACTTCAGAAATCAAGGCTGCATCATCTGGGAAACGCTTTCCTTTCAAAAACAACTTCATGGCTGGAAAGAGGTGAAAGTCAGAGGGTGCAAGGTCAGGAGAGTAGAGAGGATGGGGAAGGATTTCATAACCACACGCCCGTGCTTCTGATCTGGCGACATCCGAGTTGTGGACTGCAGGAGGAGGGTACCTTTGCTGATTTTGCCCGCCTCTTGATTTTGATAACTTCCCTTAATTTCCTCAAAAGTGAAGTATAATAGGCTCCTGTAATTGTGGTACCCTTTGCCAGGAAATCAGTCATCACTACTCCGTCCTGGTCCCAGAAGACTGTGAGCATGACCTTGCCAGCGGAGGGTTGCACCCTTGCCTTCTTTGGAGGTGGTGAGTCCAAGTGCATCCACTGCATTAACTGGGCTTTGGTCTCTGGATCATAGTGATGGACCTAGGTTTCATCCTGTGTAATCAGTCTTTTGAAAAACTTTGACTCATCTTCTTTGTACATCTCCAAATTCATCCTCGAGCACTCGACGTGTTCTCGCTTCTGGAATGGTGTGAGCAACCTGTGAATCCATTTGGCAGACACCTTATGCAGATGCAAATGGTCATGAATGATAGTTTCCAAAGACTCTGTACTAATCTTGACATCTTGTGCTATTTGGCGAATAGTAATGCGCCGATCTTCCAAAATGGCAGCCTCAACTTGACGGACAGATGCCTCAATGGCAGAAGGGAGGCGACCAGATCTGGGAGCTGTTTCCACAGACTTCCGGTCATGTTTGAATTCATGATGCCAGCGTTTTACAAGGTCATATGATGGGGCATTATCACCATAAGTTTCTTTCATTTCATCAAAAATCTCCTGTGGTGTGCGTTCTTTCAAATACAAAAACCGGATCACTGCTGGACATTCAACAGGCTCCATTTCACACCTGACACAGTTCAAACCCCTGTAAAACAGAAACCACAATTAGTTCAGAGCTGTAATTTGCAACAAACCCGTAGAGATATAAATCATTGCACATGAAAAATTTCAGCTAGATCAGACAACTGGAAGAGGGTCAGGGGCATTACTGTACTGGGTTAAAATAAATTTATAATGAGATTGAACTAGGTTTGCGTTACATTATTTAGTGTAAATCGTGTATAGAAAGAGAGAGAGAGAGAGAAAGAGAGAGAGAGAGAGAGAGATTAAATGAAATTTTAAAATTTTATCGGATTACAGATTGTATAATACTATAAACCTAAAGTCTATATAAATATTAATATCAATATTTATAAGACAATTTCAAACGGATAATGAAAGCTCAATATATGCAACAGAGCAAAAATATAAGTGAAATTTTGAATCAGATTATGTAAATTTACAACAAAATTTATTATTTTACAGGAAATACAAAAAAAAAACAAGTTTTTTCCTTGACCCATGAATTTTCAATAGATTGGCTCATCTCATCGGAGGAAATATTTTAAGCAAATTAAATAAAGATAATTAAAAAATTTGCTTCTTATCACATAGATTAAAAATTAAATCTAAAATTCTGGTACAAAAAGGATATTCCATGGTTGAATGTGTGTGTGTGTGTGTGTGTGTGTGTGTGTGTGTGTGTGAGTGCGTCTTTTTACTATTCATTTTATTTATTTATACTTCTGTCATTTATTCAATTATTATTATCATGTTTCGATTTGTTTGAGAAGATTTATCTTGATTATATTGCCGCCATCTTTCTGATTCTCAATCTCCTAAACAACATATGCCGAATGAAAACGGCACAAACCATCCATTATTCAAAACAGGTGCTAGAATGATGAATGTAAACAGATTTCTCTTGACATTGGAAGAAAACTGAGTGATTATATTTCACAGAATTGACGTCATTTCAATGTGGGATGGTCTGTTAAGTGGTCGCATTGTTTCAGTTGTTTCTTCAGTGAAGACAACGCTAACAGTTTAATTGCCCTTTTCTAATTGAAAAGCGAATTAAAGGGCCATAAATTGTTCCCCTAAATATCACGACCATAATCTATAATGTACTAAAGTCAAAGATAATCAATTGACAATCGATATACGAAAATAGTTTTACGAGACATTGAAAAAAATCTCAAAACAAAACAAAAAACAAAACAAAAACAAAACAAAAAAAAATCCAAAAAGCGAAATCTGCATATAATATTTATACACCTCAATTATGAGCATTATAAACCTGCTGTTTCTGTGTTTGAGCCGTAGTAATCTCGGGAAGACAAGTAAAGACGGTTGTTTCCCGTTGCTTTCAGTCTTGATTCGGAGGTGTATCTCCCCCAGTGAGTTAAACGGGCCTCCAGATACCAATCTGGAAATTTCTACGACTAGTCTTCCCAAATGGTCACCCATCTGGTACTAGCCAGGTTAATCATTCCTTAACTTCGGTGATCTGTTGAAAACTGGTGTGTCTACGTGATTGTGCTAGACAGCTGTAAAAGAGACTGAGATCTTCTGGAGGCTTATTGCCACCCAGATTTCAATGAGGACAAAATGGTAAGCGACTGTTGCGATAACGCAAATCCGTTTACAAAGATTATCGAAAGAAGTGAAGAAACTGTTAATATTGTAAGACTTGTTGTTACTCAGACTCCAGGATACACTACCATTTGTTGTCGGTGAGTAATCTCTGGTGATGATCTGTGTGAGAACTCCAAGTGAGTAGAATAATCAGAATATGAAGAATAAGAATAAGAAGAAAAATAAGATTAAGCATAAAAATAGGAGAAATTGGAAGTAAAAAGAAAGACTAAGACTATACAACGGACAACAATAATTAAAAAAAAAAAACGTCGAATGCGGAAACCAGCCAGCGTAAAGTGCAAACGCTAACGAGCTACATGTTGTTGAAATAGAAATAAGACAAACATAGAAAAGTCATCAGACGAATCCAAGGCTGCATAAATACCTCTCTAAAATTTATCAACTCCTTATCATAAAACACACAGACGAACACCAACCTTTGGTAGCATTGATATCACACAAAATAGTTGTGATGTGTAAAAGGGGATAGAAAGATGGAGGAAGAGAGTCCAGTCAGACCTTCGCTGGAAGAGCGCTGAGAGTACTGGAAAGCGTATGAGATTTATTGCTACCCGAATTCCAGCGAGATATTAATGGTGAGCGAATGTTGCGATAATGCAAACAAATTTTCCAGGGTTAGTGAAGAGTGCTGGAAATCTAGCAGATGTCCTGGTAAAATTGATTATATATAGCAGATGTCCTGGTAAAATTGATTATATATAGCAGATGTCCTGGTAAAATCGATTATATATAGCAGATGTCCTGGTAAAATTGATTATATTTAGCAGATGTCCTGGTAAAAGTTATTATACAAAGCAGATGTCCTGGTAAAAATGATTATATATAGCAAATGTCCTGGTAAAATCGCTTATATAAAGCAGATGTCCTGGTAAAATCGATTATATATAGCAGATGTCCTGGTAAAATCGATTATATAAAGCAGATGTCCTGGTAAAATCGCCTATATAAAGCAGATGTCCTGGTAAAATCGATTATATATAGCAGATGTTCTGGTAAAATTGATTATATATAGAAGATGTCCTGGTAAAATTGATTATATATAGCAGATGTCCTGGTAAATCGATTATATATAGCAGATGTCCTGGTAAAATCGATTATATATAGCAGATGTCCTAGTAAAATTGATTATATATAGCAGATGTCCTGGTAAAATTGATTATATAGCATATGTCCTGGTAAAATTGATTATATGTAGCAGATGTCCTGGTAAAATCGCTTATATAAAGCAGACGTCCTGGTAAAAACGCTTATATAAAGCAGATGTCCTGGTAAAATTGATTATATATAGCAGATGTCCTGGTAAAATTGATTATATATAGCAGATGTCCTGGTAAAATCGATTATATATAGCAGATGTCCTGGTAAAATCGATTATATATAGCAGATGTCATGGTAAAATTGATTATATATAGCAGATGTCCTGGTAAAATTGATTATATATAGCAGATGTCCTGGTAAAATCGCTTATATAAAGCAGATGTCCTGGTAAAATTGATTATATATAGCAGATGTCCTAGTAAAATTGATTATATAAAGCAGATGTCCTGGTAAAATTGATTATATATAGCAGATGTCCCGGTAAAATTGATTATATATAGCAGATGTCCTGGTAACATCGCTTATATAAAGCAGGTGTCCTGGTAAAATTGATTATATATAGCAGATGTCCTGGTAAAATTTATTATACAAAGCAGATTTCCTGGTAAAATTGATTATATGTAGCAGATGTCCTGGTAAAATTGATTATATATAGCAGATGTCCTGGTAAAATCGATTATATAAAGCAGATGTCCTGGTAAAATTGATTATATATAGCAGATGTTCTGGTAAAATTGATTATATATAGCAGATAACAAATAGATACTACTACTACTACTACTACTACTACTACTACTATAACTAATATTACTAATATAAAGGAAGAAATGGTCAACTTAATTATAAGTGAATGCAGCAAATTGACACAAACCGAATAGAACACTAGACATGGCTGAGTTGGAAAAGTAGTTCACTAGGAATTGTGCCACTAAATGCTTGTAAATGTGCGCCTGTTTGCGTCCGTTGCACAGTCCGTGATCTTCTGCTTGTTGCGCTGGTTAAAATTCGTTGCCCGATGTTGACACTGATTGCTCACTGATGGTAACAGTTGGTGTTCTCTTATAATTATTATTTACTCACTAGGTGTAGTCACACAGGCCATCATCAAAGATTGCTCTTTGAGTACAAATTGTGGGGTTCCCTGGTGTCTGAGTGACAAAATGTCTCCTCAGACTTCCAGTACTCTCTCGATAACCTTTGCAAATAAATTTGCGTTATCGCAACAGCCGCTTACTATTGATTTCTCGTTGGCGGCGACTATTGGTTTTCACTGTGATTTGTGCAGCAATAAGCCTCCCAAGGCCCCAGGCCTCTTTGTATCCAACCAGCGAAGGACTGGCTAGTGCTTTCTCTCTTTCTATCCTCCTTGACTTTTATCTTTTAGTGTGGTTCCCATTCATGGTGATACTAAAAAAGGGGAGGGCGGTATTTTACAATTATGATTCCATACGATTTTCGTTTGTGTTATGCATCTGTAGTTGTTTCTCTTTTCAATTCGTGTGTAGCTTATGTGTGATGTTAGTCTCCACATTCAAGGGTTTTCCTTAATCATTTTTGCAGTTTTCATTATTGAAATTCATTGTGTCTTCTCGGCCATCCCTCTGATTACAATTTTTCCTTATTCTTTTTTCAAAATTTTTCGGTATCGTTCCTAGTGCTCCTACTATGAGTGGTGTTATCATTACTTTATTTATTTTCTAGGCCCCCTTGAGCTCTCTAGCCAGTTCCATGTATTTGCTCCGTTTCTCAGTCTATTTGGTCTTCGCTCTGTGGGCTGCTGGAACGATAAAATCTACAATCTGACCAGACTTTTCCTTCTTGTTAACTATTATGACATTCGATCTTCTTGCTTGGATGGGGTTATCCGTTTATATATCCACGTCCCATACGATTTTGTGACTTTCATTTTCTAGTACTGCTGCCCGATTGTGCTTGTACCATTTGTTTTTGTGTTCAAGATGCAATAGATTGCATAATTGTCAATGTACTACCTTCCCTACTTGATCGTGTTTATTTTTATATTCTTTATGAGCTAGTTTGCTGCATTCACTTATTATGTGGTTTATTGCTTCGTCTATTTGTCCGCAGAGTCTGCCTTTGCTGTTTTCTTGTGTCTTGTCGATCATTGCCTTGATGTGGTTGGTTTTAATTGCGATATCCTGTGTAGCTGTTATTAATGATTCAGTTTCCTTGTTAGGGTTTGATTTTTGTAGACATTTCTAAGTGTTTTCGTTAGTCTCTTCTTTTTTAACCTTTATGAATCGTTCATGTAGCTCTTTCTCTTCCTATTTTTTCTTTCCTCGTTTTATTCCCTGTCTCATTTTCTATCTTTTATTTGTTTCTTCCTTGGCTCTTGCTGAAGTAATTATTCTTTCAGTGTTATTTATACAGACCAGCCTTCTTCCTCCGTCTTTCCTTTTATCATAGAGTTAATCAGTGTCATTTTTCGGGAGTAGTGCATCGTGCATCGTCATTAGTTTCCTAGTTTTCTGGTCGAGATTTCTTATTTCTTCTTTGGCCCAGTTTATAAACGACCCAGTGTATCTTATTAGTGACACTGCCCACGTGTTTATTCCTGTAATTAGGTTTCGACTATATAGTTTCGCTTCGAGGAATTTTCTTGTTCATCTGAGGTATTCCTTTCCTATTTTCTCTTTCATTTCTGTTGCTTTGATAGCGTTTATTATTATTATTATTATTATTATTATTATTATTATTCTCTTTAGACCGTTAAAAATGACAAAAGTTATCGTCCGTTGACTTAGAATGGATGCTTTATGCCAAATTGATGATTGAGTATAGTTAAATATGGGCTAATTTTTGCTTAAATACTGATCCCTATTAATTTCCGTCTGTGCATCTAATGCGTGCCATAACTCTTACTTCGCTGCACATTATTATAAAATTGGTCCATACAAAATTACAACTAGATCGGTTCAGTAGTTTCCGAGATAAAATACAGCTAAACAGCAGACAGACTAAAAGTAATATATATAGATTATTATTATTATGATTATTATTATTATTATTATTGGCTTACGAGGAGCTTTTACATAGGTTATCAAAGATCTCTCCTTAAAAACAGCCTGTGCTGTTTCCTGGAAGCTGAGTGAGTCTCCCTAGATTTCCAGTACTATCCACCTTTTTCGTTAACATTTGCAAATAAATTTGCATTATCGCAACAGCTGCTTGCCATTGATTATTATTATTATTATTATTATTATTATTATTATTATTATTATTATTATTATTATTCACTCGGACGTCATCATCAAAGATTCTTCTCTAGATTCTGAGTGAGAAGTGCCCCCAGATTTCTAGTACTCTCGACCTCTTTTAGTAACCTTGTCAAATAACTTTGCATTATCGCAACAGCCGCTTACTATTGATTTTTCGCTGGCATTGATCTTCACTTAGATTCGAGTTGCAATATACCTTCGCAAAATCCCAAATGTTGTTTATTTCTTAAAGCTTTTTCTCCAAACAATAATTAAGTTTCCCACTTTTATGCACATAAGTTGACGGTAAGCACAAATAGTAGCACAGCAAACTAATGAGAACAGTCGTCATCGCGTCGGCGTAGATAAGCCCGCCTTCGCACGCATTTCTCACTCCATTTATAAAGGGCGACGAAAAGAAGTTCGACCTTGATTAGTTTTGGTTCCAACAACGCTTTCCATTGGTTGCAGCTATTGTGTTGGCCGCCCTAAGTATTCGTCTTGCAAGTAGTTGCCACTTTGATCAAGTCCAATAAGAGGCGTGTTGAGACGCGTGCGATAGCTCGCCTCTTCATATTAGATGGAAGCTAATGACGTCACACTTCCGGAACCCAAATACGATGAGGCGTTAACGATCGCTGGCAGTGATTGATAGTGATGACTCTTTTAGAAGCGCGAGTAACACATACATACATACATACATACATACATACATACATACATACGTACGTACATACATACATGCATACATACATAATACATACGTACATACATATATACACACACATATATATATCATACATACATATACTTATTTATATATGTATATATGTATATATATCATAGATACATATATATATATCATACATACACACACACACACAAACATATATATATATCGTGAGAGAGAGAGAGAGAGAGAGAGAGAGAGAGAGAGAGAGAGAGAGAGAGAGAGAGAGAAAGAAAGAGTGGGTGAGAGAGACAGTATTGTTTTATCTCTGCGGAGTGTGGTGTGTACATGCACGTATGTGTATCGGGGCTGCAAGAATATGTGAGAATAAATAAATGGTCGGCAGGTGCGTCGTGCGACTTAAACACGTTGAAGGAATATGGAAACTTGCTATAAAACGAAAACGTAGAATACCCACAGAAAAAAGCAATTAAAGTTTGAAGAAGGGAGGAAATAATAATAATAATAATAATAATAATAATAATAATAATAATAATAATAGTTTGTGGTGGAAGAAGGGGACTTTTTTAGAAGTAGTAGAACTAACTTCGAAGTAGTTTTGCTTACAATAGTAATATTAGACGAAAACGAAACGAAAACAGAAAAGAAGAAAACATTGTAGTCGTAGTTAAAAAATAAAATTATATCAATCCATTATGAAGAACTTGTGAATTTCTAGCTGAAGGAGATGAAATATAAGACCAGTTTAAGAAAAATAAGAGATAACTTATATATATATATATATATATATATATATATATATATATATATATATATATATATATATATATATATATATATATATATGTATGCATGTATATATATATATATATATATATATATATGCATGTATATATATATATATATATGCATGTATATATATATATATATATGCATGTATATATATATATATGCATGTATATATATATATATATATATATATATATATATATATATATATATATATATATATATATAAAGCATAATATAAAGCCGAAGAAGAATTAGTAGCTGAAGATGAAGAAGAGAAATAGCATCATTAGAAGAAAAGAAAGACGATGAATTAATAAAATATGTGCTTTAAAGGCGATGAACTTTAAATTAAAATCAACCATAAAATAATGTTTTTATTATATAAATATATGGTTTATTCTGAAGATTACGAATTTCTGGTATTTATATTTGTATAAATTATATACTACATAATTCATATGTGTATATTATGTAATGATATATTATATAATTCATATATCTATATATCTATAAAAGTGAAAGTGTCTGTCTGTCTGCGTGTCTGTCTGTACATTTCCCTACACAATATATCTGTCAAATTTCAGTCTACAGACTCGAAATTTGATATACAGGGTATTGAGATCGGGGAAAATCTTTGTAATCCGTTTTCGGACAGGAATTTGGCTGTTAAGGGGTCAAAGTTCAATGATTTGACCTTTGAGAATTCTTCCAAACTCCTCCGCCAATTTTCAGTATAAACAATTGAAATTTTAGATATAGGTTCCTTGGACATGGATCTAACTTAATTTGATTGTAGCCCAAAGCCATAAATGTTAAGGGGTCATAATAGGGGTCAAATTTAAACAAAATCTGACCTCTGCAGTCTCTACCAAATTACTCAAACAATATATAAATCTAAATATTTGAAATTTTACATAAAGGGTATTCAGAGATAGGGCAAGCTTTTTAATCGGTTTGGGTCGAAAAATTGAGCTAACAATATATAAATGTGTGTATGTTTGCATGTCTGCCTAAAACTTTCGACAGAGACGACAGATTTTCACGAGATCAGTATCGTTTTGAAGCTCGACCCTTCAGACGACAAATATCGAAAATTTGGCTATAATATTAATTTCTTCATCCTCAACTGGGCACTTTTCTACAGGAAGGAGTTGCTTTTTTCACATATATTTTTGAAAGTCATCCCCTCTTTTCGATTCTCTAGCCTTAATTTAAACCTACGTCACTTCCGGTTTGACGGCGGTCGTAACAGCAAAGACGTCACGTTTTTCCCCGTTCTTTTCCTCCTTCACGGTACGGGTTCGAGCCTGCCTTCCTATTATCACTTTATTTTTGCTCAACCCCCCCCAAACACCCGGTCAATGCCGGGCACCCATGCTAGTATTATATAATCTTTATTAAAAGTTACGTAATTTCTAGCATTTATAATTTTAATTTAAATAAAATCTCGTGCGTATAAGGCGTAATCTAGAGGTTAAATTGTCACAGACTCTACGCATTAAATTAAGTTATATGGAATGTTGTCTTCCAAGTGGTCTATTGTGTCTTATTTGTCATCAAAGACATGGAACTTTACATATCACCAAGGAAAGTAATCTAATGTGGTTAAATCACACGAACAAGGTGGCCAGTTGACATATATGTTTCCTCTCAGCAAATTGATTGTATCATTTGTAATTTGCAAACGATGCTCGCGTATCAGTTGACATATGTGAAATAAGGAAAATAGAATTGTCAATTTAAGATACGCCGCATTTAAAAATACACCAGAGAAAGGAAAATAGAAAAGGAAGTATTTGCATACTACTACTACTACTACTACTACTACTACTACTACTACTACTACTACTACTAATAATAATAATAATAATGATAATAATGATAATAATAATAATGATGATAATAACAATAATAACAATAATAATAATAATAATAACAATAATAATAATAATAATAACAACAACAAAAACAACAACAGATAGATAGAGACAAACGGAAATTGTTAGTCAAGTATGGAGTCCTTCACCCAAATTTTAATGTGCTCAGGCTGTACATCCCGAGGAAAATAGGGGGCAGAGGGCTCATTGGGATTGAGGAATGTGACGAAGTGTACACCACTAGTAAGCTTACAGTCATGAAGTGTTACGTACAGCAGTGGAGAAAGAGGAAGAGTCAGATAAAGACTCATTTAAAAATAAGCCGAAGTACAAAGAAAGAATTGAAGCAGAAAAATTGACAGAGTTGGTAAGAATGGAACTTCATGGTCAGTTTGAGTGAGATACTAACGCACTAAAATGTAAAGACACGTGGAATTTTCTACTCACAGGTGATTTGAAAAGAAGGACAGAAAATCTTATATGTGCTGGTCTGGAGCAAACACTAAATACTAATGCAAACAATAGAAACATCTTCGGAAAGGATTGTTCTTATAAGTGTGAGCTGTGTGGTTTAAATCTTGAAACACTATCACACATTGTTAGTGCGTGTTCTACACTTGCTATACACGTCGCCATGACGAAGTATGTGCAGATCTGCATTGGAGTTTGTGCCAAAAGTTTGGAATTCAAGCGATGGACAAGTGGTTCCAACAACATCACCAAGAAGTGGTAATAGAAAATGATGACGTTAAGATACTCTGGTATTTCATGAATAAATGTGACTGAAAGATAAGGAAACCGGATATTATAGTTCTGAACAAAAAGACCAATGGATACCAAATTATTGATGTGGCTTGCCCAAATGACATCAACTTAGCGCGTAAAAAGAATGAGACACTACGAAATTATCAGAAGCTGAGAGTGGAGATTGCTAGATTATGAAATGTGAAAACATCCATTGTGCCAATCATCATGCGCTTGGTTCAATTCCAGATGATCTTGAGAAATAGTTGAAAAACAAAAACAAAAAAGAACCGGTGTTAAACATCACAACGCTGTAAATTAACGTACACAATCCTCCACATTAATAAAACAGTCGGTGTATGTGTGTGTAAATATTTAACAGGTAAACTCCTGAACTATTAGTCACATAACACTGAAATTAACAGGAAATAGCAATTATGCACCAAAGATGGCTTATAACAAGTAAAATCTTTGTTTGGATTGAGAAATAACGTGTACGGATATATATCGGCAAGCTGAAATGCGAAATGTTCATTTCCACTGGCCGACATGTTTTTTTTAATTCTTTCTGCGCATGCTCACATTAAATTCATTTCTTGAAGTTTATTAATATTTAGACTCCATTATGAGTCTCTCAATAACAACGTCGATAGAGCACGCGGCTGGAACGTTAAAAGTTTTGGTTTCGATTCTAGCTTATGACACCAAGTCATTTTTGTTTTAACTATTGGCATCGTGTCTTTGTATTAATAAGTGCGAAAATCTGCACGAATTTAAATATATTTTACAGCAAACAGAATCAAATTTATTCACAAGCTGGGAAAAATAAAACTCTTCTTTTTAATTTCTTACATATTTTTTCCAGTTGATAAATATTTGTGGGCGATTATTTTTTTGCCGGAAATCCCTCAGGAAGAATGACAACATTCAGTGAAAAAAAATTCATACTTTTCTTCAGTAAATTGTCCAGACTAGGAGACAAATTCTAAGTACAGTTTTGATAGAAAAGCTTACATGGGCTTAATGTCAGGTTCCTGTGTTTATTTTCTTTTTTTTTACCAAGTAATACGCAAATATTGCTTGAGATTCTGAAATTGGAAATATTTATAGTCTAGCCTAACTTTAATAAGGTTATCTTCCTTTAAATTGAATTATTACTCCTGTTCCCTTTAGATAATTTTGTTTTCTCTAAATAGATTTTCCTTTACTTTAAATAAGTTCTCTCTTTTTCCGTAAATAATTTATCTTTTTCTTTTTTGTAAAGAAACAAGATGTAGACATATCTTTTATTCGTTCATCAATTAGATCAACAAATATTAATTTCCAAACAGAGTTTTCGAATGCGTGTGTTGTGTTCTTTTTAGAAAGTTTTCCCTACACATTTACTAAATTCAAATATTTTAAAGAAAATTATGGCAACACAAAATAGAGGTTTATCTTAATACAAAATAGAAATTTTAGTAACTAATAAAATATAAATAAGCATTTAATTTTGAGAAAACAAATATTAATTTCAACGACACTTTTTAAATAATTGCCCTTTCTGACTAAAATACAATTTTTTTTCGGTATTTTTTTTTTACATTAACTACAACTTACCGTTCATATTCGAAATGTCGACATTTATAGGTTTTCGGGTATGCTGACAACGAATATCACAGTTTAATTTAGGTGATGATAAGTAATTTACCAGATATGAAAACATTTGTTGTCCAACGTAAAAGCTTACGTAATCCCTGGCAGCCATTTTTTTTTACAACCGAGGAATTAGTAATGCGCATGCGTAACGGCTATCGGAATAAACACCTTCAACCTCCCTATGGTAAGAACGGATTTCGGAATAAACTCCCTATTGTTTCCATTGTTTTTGTTGAAAGTGTTAAACAATATCTGCTTCAGTTGCACACATGCGCATTACTAACTGCTCGATTGTGAAAACAAAATGGCTGCCAGGAGTTAAATTAGCTTTTCCGTTGGATATCATATGTTTGAATGGTAAAAAGAGATGGGTCTAACAAAACGTTATGGTCTGCAATAAGTGGTTTATTTATAAAACAAAATGCTACCGTCCTTGGAAACCGAACGTTTGCGTCGGTCCCGAATTATTTCTTTTAATTTAAAATGCGATATGAAAATTCGGCACTTCTGCTATACTGCGTGGTAACTACCTTTTTGGTTTCACTTTTGGAGATTTAGAGAGTGCAAAGTAGGGTCAGATAATGTAATTTAAAGTCCGAAGCGAAAATATCAAGGCATGTCAACAACAATACGAGTTCTTTTTTTAGAAAATTTTCGTTAAACATTTATTGGACTAAAATAAGCATAAGAAAACTATAATAACACAAAATAGAGGGCTTTTTATTTTTAAATACAAAACAGAGGTTTTATAATTTTTATTACCATAAATAAACAAAAATTGTAAAGATTTCGAATGCGTGCTGTTTTTGAGAAAGTTTTTCTTTACACATTATTTTATTTTTTTTTAAATTTTGCAATTTTCGTAAAAAAGCTGAAACTTTATTGTTTGCAATGAATAAAGGAGTTGTCGAAATAAGATTTTCAATTTTCATGAAAAGAATCAAAATTCTGAAATTTAGCATGAATTTAATATGAATACATGTAAGCAAGCGTGTGAATAAAACCTATTTCCTTCCAATCAATGTCTAGCAATTTAATGAAAAAGTAAAAGTAAAACTTATTTCATCCATATAAATGCTAAGCGCGAAAGCAGATGCCCCTCTCTCTCTCATATATATATATATATATATATATATATATATATATATATATATATATATATATATATATATATATATATATATATATACACAATTCATATATTAAATCTTCAAACTAATCATCCAAAGGAAATCTTGAAATAAAGATGAAACGTTGATGAGCATAGAAATAACTTTTGCTTGTTGCTTCTCATCACGTTATAATATTATTTGCATTAATTTCATCATATATATATTCGTATATATGCATACATATATATTCGTACAACTTGTCTCAAAATTCGCAATACAGATAAGAAAAAAAAATCCGATGCATTCACAAGCGAGAAACATATTTTAATGAAAGAGAATTTATGAAATATGTTTACAGCAATGTTAAATAATTTATGACATTTTTTTTATGAAGTATGTATAAGAATGTAAATTTGTGAATGGAAAATATATGATGAATTTTCGTTCAAATATTTATTTTAAATGTCTTTTTCAGTTCAACAAATTTCATTGATTGTATGCATCAATTAATTTTTTGAAGATATTTTAAAATGTTTTATAAAAATAATAATTATTTAAATGTTTGTGCATGCGTCTTGAATTATATCCTATGTTCTGCACCTCGTGAGACACCATATATATATATATATATATATATATATATATATATATATATATATATATATATATATATATATATATATGTTTGTGTGTGTGTGTGTGTGTGCTTTCTTTATACCTAATGTTCCTAATCTAAATTTTTACATGTTTATTTATTCCCAAGGTTACAACAAAAAGTGGTTTGATATACAATGTCACAGAAAAAGCAAAATATCGGCAGAAAAACTAGATTATCTTAAAGATTAACAGCTCATCTGCAAAATTAATCCCAAGAAAAACGAAATGGTAGACTTTTCCTGAATTGAGCAAGGGACGCTTTTGCACTCCAACAGAATGCCCCAAGCCCAAGAAAATCGAGAGGTAAGACTGTTTCAAATAAGGACGTTAAATGGTGCTGCTCGCAGACAAGGATCTCAAGAAGCTCGGGAGGCAAGACAGTTCCAAAACAGGACTAGAACTGCAGCTGCCCGCAAGCATTCATCTCAAGAAGCTTGAGAGACCAGGCAGTTCCAAAATAGGACAAGAACTGCGGTTGCTCGCAATCAAGAATCTCAAGGAAATCGGAATTCTAGATTGCTTCAGGACAAGATAAGAAATGCTGTTGCTCGGGAACAAGAACCTCTGCAGATGGTAGATATGGTATTATGAGTATGCACTGGTTCAATTTTTATCAATTCTGAGGCTGCTTTTTCATATTCTTCCACCCATACTTATGCTAAGGATATTATCGTTATTGGTACTACGTCTCATCAGTGTAATTTTTGTTTAGCATTGAAATTTAACAGTGAAACAAAAGAAATCTATTACTCAGGAGTGAAGGTGAAATTATAACATTTGAAGCGTCCTCCTTAACTACTCTGGGAACTCCTTCAGCGTAAAAATAATAAATCAAGGTTGTTTCTGAAGAGTATAAGGCAATATAATTGTGCATTTTAAATGAATTATTTTGGTAGCTGTCAAAATAGTTACCGAAGAAGGCTTCATGCCAAACTTCATAGTACAAGGTCAGATTTATCTCCCTTACAAAGAACACCGAATTTCTTGCAGATTTATTTCATGTGATTATCAGGATTAAAGTAACCCACGTTGTCGAACTTTCCAGCACCTTCATCATCAAATTGTTATCGATCTTCAGTATATGTTTAATGAACGTAATCACTTGATTCGTGCTTTTAAAACAGCCTCAGAGCAGCAACCTCAATGTGGAGATTTCCGCATAGTCATTTGTTTAGATAAAAAGAAAAAAAAAGACCAGCTGAGGAGCATTTAAATCGCTACAATGCACTTACTACCAATGAACTTGCCATACTAATATTCGGTGAGGCACTTCACGGCAGGGACATTGTTATTAATCCACGTAACAGTATAGGTATTGTCTTAAACCCTACAGGAAAATCAAACAACGTATAACAGAACCGCACAGGTCTTACGATACTATCCAGTATCCCTTGATCTTCTGGGAAGGCAGGATGGATATACTTTTTATATAATGCAGGTGATCTCTGACAGTTGTCAGATCAGCGTCAACAAAAAGTATCTGGCAAGCATTTTCGTGTCCAGAGAAGGCCAAGCTAATCATCTCTTATATTATAGAGAACCTTTCCTGCGATTTCTGGTGGACATCTATGCAAAAGTGGAGACTGAGAGACTCCTTTAAATGAAACAAAATCAGTCAAAACTCAGTAGATTCTTATTTTCACTTAAGGGATGCTATAGCTAATGACAGTATCAACAATGTGAGTAAATTAGTGATTCTCTCTTCTACTTTTAATGGAGCGCCACATTATATGCACGAACGGGCAAAAAATGGCATATCTTATGTAAAGGAAATATGACAGCCATATTTATTCATCAACTACATATGCAATCCCAAATGGAAAGAAATCAAATTTTATTTGTTTGCAGGGCAAGAACCACATCAGAGGCAGGAATTTATTGCAAGAGTTTTTCATCAAAAGCTAAAGAAATTGATTGATTCGTTAAATAATCACCAGTTTATGATCACACCGAATGCTACTTGTACACTATAGATTCGCAGAAAATGCAGTCCATATCTTATAGTTGTTTTTTGATAAGATCAGGCCTAATGACATTGACAAAATTATCGGTGCTGAGCTCCCTGATCCTAAGGATAATCTAATTCTCTTACATATTGTTAAAACCCAAATGGTCCATGGCCCATGTGGTCTTTTGATCCACAAACCTCTTTGCATGGTTAATGAGAAATGCACTAAAAGATATACAAATCAGTTTTTGTCTAATACTTAGATAGGTTATAATGGATGTCTCAAGTACCGACGCCGACAACCAGTAAATGGTGGTTTTCAGGTTAACGTCAAGCGTGGAAATTTATAATTTCAAATAAATACCTCATATTCTCCCATCTTATCAAAAACATTTGATGCAGACATTAATGTTGAATTTTGCAACAGCGTTAAATCAATGAAATATTGTGCAAGTATATTAACAAAAGACAGGAGATGACTATGTGTGGCATTGCTAATGAGAATGATGAAATCCAATGTTACAGGAAAGCCTTGTATATTAGAAGCAGTGAGACTATTTGGAGGTTATTGAGCTTCCCTATTCATGAACGATACCCCCTGTAATTCATCTTGATGTACACCTGGGAAATAGGCAAATAATTTTTTAAATCATGAAAAACCGCTGAATTTTGAACAACAACTTGATTTTCTCATGTCAACTGACATCTTTTTTTATTTTAATTTTGCAGGGAGGATAATTTTGCATGCGCTTTTTTCAATAATGAACTACCCAAATATCATACACGTAGGAAATGGAAACGTGGACAGAAAGGAAATAGAGTTGACGGTCAGTTAAATGTTTTCAATTCCTAAGTACTAGACAGAATGTACACTGTTCATCCACCTAATTTTGAATGCTACTTCCTCCGCACGATTCTGCATAAAGTTAAAAGACCAAAGAATTTCCAGATCATGAAAACCGTTAATGGCCAAACTTTAGAAACATTTAGAAAGACATGTCTCTCCCTTATTATATTAGTGGATGATTCAGACTGGGACAAAACTATGGACGAAACATCACTTTTCCAGTCACTGAAGCAGTTACGTAATTTATTTGCCACCATGCTTTATAACTATAATATTTCTAACCCAACATATCTGTGGGAGAAGCCTAAGACCCACCTCAGCGAAGATATCCTGTATCGAGTACAGCAAAGCAATCATCATGACAATGTCACTCTTTCAGATGACACCTTCAGAATATGGTTTGCCATCGCCTCACAAGAATGAACATACTATTCACCACAACATTGTTCGTGAAACTTCATACAACCTACATGAGCTGAGTAAGCATGCGTGTGAAAATGCGTCAAAACTTCTAGATGAACAACAAAGGGTATATGACTTCACTGTCAGTAAAATAAATGACGATAGAAGTAGCTTTTTTCCTACATGCTCCAGGTAGTACAGGGAAGATACTACTTTTAATTCTTTTTCTTGCAAAAGTGAGACCCAATGTTAACATTGCGTTGATACTTGCTTCTTCAGGTATAGCATCAACACTTCAAGCTGGTGGTCGTATTGCACACTCTCTTTTCAAGTTGACTTGATTTGGCCAAGAAATCGGAAAATGAGTGTGTTTACAACATCCAGCAAGATGCTAGCATGACCAAATTATTATAACGAACTAGATTAATAGTTTGGGATGAATGTACCATATCTCATCGAGGAGCACTCTAGGTATTAGATTGTAATCTTTTTCCTGCTGATTGTGATATGTTGTTGGTCTTGTGCACTTCTATGAGGTCGCTTTTGAGACGGGGTTTGTTTATTTCTAATTTCTTGAAGCCCTCCTGCCAGTAATGCACTTTCCAGGCCAATGCGCATCTCCCTGGGGTCGGTGGCTTTTCAATCACACTTTCCGACTCTAGTGTCACAGTTCTCGTCACGACAGAGAGATAAATTATGAACATCCGCAAAAATAAGAAATTACAGAATATTTTAGAACATGTGTTCATCATCAAATTTTATCTACACATTTATGGGGGGGGGCACGCTTTATATTTTACATACATTGTTGAGTAAAGGAAATAAGATGTTATGAGACTCTAATAAAGCCACCCTTGTCATGGACATGCCTTAGAAGCAAAAATGCAGAAAAGTGTTAAAATTGAACCGATGAACATTCACTGGCGCCTGTTGAATATTTAAAAAGGCGATGTCGGTGATGTCAGCATCGTTAGGAGATGGGTCAGTAGATTTAAGAGAGGAGACAAATATGTAGATGACAAAGCGCGCCCCGGACATAAAGGACAGATGCCTTAAAAAAAGCTAGCAAAAGTGGATTGCGAATGACGGTGAATATGCAGAAAAAATAAATTTTAGAGCACAAAAGAGGGTTTGTTTTAATAGTATTACTCCCGTCTGCATAGATCTTCAACGTTTTTGTTTGTGAATTAAAAAAAATAGGAGGCCTTACTTTGGAAATGACCCTCGTATTTTGTTGTGACGAAGGTGTGGATGGGCAGTCAATTTGGGCCGGAAAAATAGTTGATTGTTGTGGCACGATACAGGAGTAAACGAAAGATTTAACACAACTTACTGGTGAATCGAAACGATAAAAAATGCAAAGTTAAAACGCCGTTGGTTAGTTACAGTGAAACAAAAAGATAGAGAACTGAAAAAGAAACAGATTAGATTCAATTCGAAGCGGAGGAAAATTGCTTTGTCAGCCAAAGATAAACACAAACAGACACAAACACACACACACACACACACACACACACATGATTATCGTAGGTTCACTGACATCTGACGATTAACGAGGAAGATTTCACGTAACCAGACAATCCTGAGGTACAATATTCATAAAGTTTAGGCACAACCGATTCGTTCAGTAAATGAAAAAACTCAATACCTCATAAACAACCATACGGACAGTCGTTCGGGTTCATTACATTGTGCATGGTCACTATTTCCCTAGTCATTCATTCTAGATGCGCGAGTTTTTATTTGTTCAACTGAAAAAGGTCCAGAGTAATTTATTTAGGATAATGCTCAGAATTCGAAACGAAGGAAATAGTTTATATCGCCACAATATGGTTACGGTAATTGTCTATATTTTTGAGATGAGGTGTTTTCATTGATTGAGATTGTCGGACTGACTTCCTCATCTTGGTTCTTATCGAACTGGGGGCCTAGTGACATATGACCGAGTGGTCCTAGACGTTGTATCAAAGTTTACAGTTACCCAAAGATGCTGAGTTCAATCCTGAACGAAGGCAGTAAAAAGTAACATTCAAAACAGAGAATCAGCAACTATGTCACAGAGCCTAGCTGGAGTCCGAACACGGTACCCCCGTAATAATAATAATAAAGGGTTTGGTTCGAGACTCCTAACAAACGGTTCCCCAGTTCGATACAAAACACCTGATGAAGGCCGGAGGGCAAAACGTCCGAAACGTTGTGACGATAACAACCAAGATGAGAAAGTCAGTCCGACAATCTCAATCAATAAATATGGTTACGTTAAATTAAACAAAGGCAAATAAACACAAATACATATCTCTCTCTCTCTCTCTCTCTCTCTCTCTCTCTCTCTCTCTCTCTCTATATATATATATATATATATATATATATATATATATATATATATATATATATGTTACTATCGTTCGTTCACCGAAATCTAAAGATTGTTTGTTTGTTTGTTTGGGTTTAACGAGTTTTGAACCAGTATGAGGTCATTGATTTTGAATAGCTACACTTAAGGCAGAATTTGAAGCAGTGGGAACTATTCCACTCTCCACGGAGGCGAATTACGTTAAGGTAAACGGAAACACCCACCAACACGCTACACTAAAAGTGGTGTCATCTGATCAGGGAGTAATAGTTTAGTATTTAGTAATTATACTATAATGTGATGACATTGTGAACGAGTAGTCAATTTAAATCAGTAAGATAGTTGTTATTGTTGACGAATAGGAGTGGGTAGATACTATACCATGAATTATGGACAGAGAATCCGAAATTATGAAATATAAAATTCAAGCCAGTTCAATTTAACAAAACTTTGGAAATGCAATATTTTAAGATAAAGTACTAAAAAAGAAAAATGGAAAAATGTCAAGTCATGAGAACCAGGGAGAAGGAAAAGGACATAAAATTAAAAATTAAAAAAAAAAAAAAAATGAACATATATTTAAAAAAAAAAAATCAACGGTGAAGGGAGATAATCGAGGATATAACATTTGAGAGTCACCGCTGCTACGCCACAAAAACTATTAATTGAGAAAGAAAAAACAAATCCGAAAAAAATGAAATGAAAAAAGATATAACATGAAGTACTGTTTTACGGTTATCATATTGTTTTATATTTGATTTATATTTGTTTATTTCTTTTTATAATTGTTTTTAATTTTAAAAGATCAGTCGAGATTACATTAAACTCGGCTACGAATATATTTGTAATGTTTCGCACATAGTTGAATGATAATCGAAATCTGTCTGTATGTCCACGTAAATAAACAAGAAAAAAAACCTTTTTAGATTCAAATGCAAATTCTACGTATTTCTATGATTACATATGATAATGACGATTAACAAGGAATTATTAACTAATCAATAAAGCAATTAATCAACACAGTAAGTGTAGCGTGCCGGACAAAGAAGAAACAGCAACAGCATCCCAAAAGTTCAACCCTTACTATACGTTGTAAGGACGGCGATAACGTGTTAGTGTCTGGAAGGAAGGCTCCTGATAGCGTCATCCATAACGAATACGTTTGGCATTAAGCCATATTAGAGTCAAAACCCAATTGACAGTGATCTGGTGACGGCATACTACTCCGCCGTCGTCGTCGCCTCTCTCTCTCTCTCTCTCTCTCTCTCTCTCTCTCTCTCTCTCTGTTGCAAGCAAAATCTTGCCAGGCGCGGAATCACGAATAAATTGAGTTAGACCACACTGCCTCTACGTCATTTCTTTAGAGTTTTGGGCCAAATCTTACTCGAGATCGCATGCAATAACTCAGCCTTGCTGTTGCGGGTGTTGAGGATAAAACATCTGCACTCTTTCAAGTTAACAAATGACTGCGATTTTCAAGGAGGACTTCCTGTAAACCAAACAATACTGAGCGAGATAAACTCTATGCAAAATTAGACTCGCCCAATAACAACAAAATTCAATATCGGATAAACAATCATGTGAACAGTTGTTCGAATGCAGTGCGTGGTGTATGGTCATTAATTTCCTAGTTATTTGTTTAAGGTGCCCAAGTTCTAATCTGTTCAACCGATAAAAGGTTTATAGTAATCTATTAGAGGTACTATCCAGGTAATTTTTCAAAAATCAGATTTCTACTATATAATTGTGTAGCAATGGTTTGTATTTTCTTCATTTCTTCTTTCTACAATTTTCTTAAATATCTTTTAATTTGATAATCCAAATTTTTTACTAACTGTTATTTAGTATTTGTCTGTCCGAAGTAAAAACTATACTTTACAACCATTGAGTGTATTTTTGTACTACTATTATTGGGAAAAGGACAAAATCTAAAGGAGTAAACCGTGGCAAAAATCTGATTTGGAGTCGCATTGTGAAGCACTGCAATGCCTTTCCGGTAACTCCCGTAGATGCGCTGGTTCCGATCGTATTAGCCTTACCGTCAGACATTGTCTGCAACGCCGATAGAGGGACCCCGCTGACTGGGCAAAGCTAGGTCTCCATATCATCTGCCAAGGCCTGCACCTGAAGAGACAATTCTAATTTAGACTGTATAGTCACAGAAGACGCTGCAGTGCACCTTACCAGATGTAGAACGCCTTTATCTCAGGAGACAGAAAGTTGTCATAATTTCTATTACAAGTGAAGATTTAGTATCCGTATTTCTGGACCGAAACTATTACTTCGTTTAATTATAATATCGTTCAATACTCATTTCAAGGAGTGTAGTGTAGCATCTGTCCTATTGTCATGACATCATCCGCATATACATTACTAACATCGATGTTTTTTGTGTGGAGTTACATGTAGTGTAGTATATGTTGCCCGTTGCCATCATGTCTGTGTCCAAAATGTTCACCTACCAGAAAAAAATGTACCATAAATATTTACACGGTTAGTTAAAGTTTGACGTCTCAATAAAAAAAAAAAACAAAAGCAAAAAACAAAAAAACGAGGGATGATTAACGAACCTCATAAGCAGCCAAACCTGTCACCTGTGAAAATATAATGAAGACAATAGAACACTATTAACATTTAAGCGAAACAAGACTTAAATTATGAACGATGATAATAGTATTTCTAACCTAGGTTCGGACAGAGTATTTTATATTGTATGCGTGGACGCATCTAACTTATAAAGTAAGTCTATTTATCATTCACTAGCTGGACACCCGGCGTTGCCCAGTCGTACAATACGCTTAAACATGATATTTTAATTTATGCAGATTGCGTATGTATTATTAGAGAGTCAATCCCCTATTGATTATTATATATTACAAGGAATAATTTGCTCGATGTGTATATGAGCGCGTGGAAGATATCAGTAACAGAGAAGGGTGTCTGGCTTTCGAAGAGATTAGCAGCAGTAGCAGATAATCGCGCATATGCAAATTAGAAAGTGTGCGCGAGAAGAGGAAGGAAAAAACAAGAGAAAAAATGCAACACATGCTCGGGCAGAAACGAAGTCGACGTCGAATAAGGTTGATGTATAAATGCGAAGGCGAGAAGTGGCTGGCGTGCGGTCGGAAGAAACAGAAACGTGAATCAGATAAAATGAACATTTGGCAGCGAGAGACTTTTTAAGTGATGCCGAAACAATGATAACGGTAATAAAAAATCTTCTGTTGAAAAAAAATGTCGACGATGATATTTTTATTTATTTTATTTATTTGTCCATTGGCCTCGTAACGGCCATGTTATAGGTGGACTAATTAACAAAATGTTTTTTTTTAAATAAAAAAAAATAATCATACTAATGTCGGTCATCAAATTCCGTCTGTGTTTGTTTACAATATCACGTCAGCTGATATTTGGGCTTGACAATGAATGCCCTGGAAAAGTCACTTCTGATTAATGTTTAGTTTCAAAATATGCAAACGAAGAAATGATTCGCGGTGATTACGAATGGTACCTCTTCTTTTATCGTAAATTGAACTCATTAATTAGAAAAAATAAGATAAAACATAAATGTTAGAGTTTTTTCTTTTTCGTTTTGAAAACCTCATCATGTTCTGCAAGGTAAAAAACAAAAGCAATATTTTCCCCTGCAAAATAACCAAACGAACACTATTAAAACATATTTAAAGATATAAAGAACTTGAAGCATAAAAGCGTTTACCAAAATGATTGGATTCAGCATTAAATAATCTGAAAAGCGTTGATATGCCGTAAAAACCAAACCACCAAACAAAAACTACGAATAAAAAATTGAGGACATGAAGAACTAGAACCATAATTTTTTTTCAGAATTACCTTAATGTCCGTAAAATCACACAATCAAACGAAACCAATTCCTCAACAATGTTGTGTGGAAACGAGAAGCCTGAAAAAACAATGACTTTTATAGCATACTAGCCTAGGTGCCCAGCGTTGCCCGGGAGTTTGTAGGTGTGTGTTAAGGAAAAAAACGTTGTAGTAGGCAGGCAGGCTCGAACCCATGACCCGAAGACGGAAAAGAAAGTGGAAGTTTGTGTAAGGGTGTTGGTTGAGAAAAAAAAAAAAGGAAAAAAGAAGGAAAACTACTTATGCAAAAAAAAAAAATAAGGAAAACTGCTTATGCAAAAAAAAGAAGGAAAACTGCTTATGCAAAAAAAAGAAGGAAAACTGCTTATGTAAAAAAGAAAAAAATAAGGAAAACTGCTTATGTAAAAAAAAGAAGAAAAACTGCTTATGTAAAAAAGAAAAAAATAAGGAAAACTGTTTATGCAAATAAAGAAGGAAAACTGCTTATGCAAAAAAAAGAAGGAAAACTACTTATGCAAAAAAGAAAAAAAAGGAAAACTGCTTATGCAAAAAAAAGAAGGAAAACTGCTTATGCAAAAAAAAGAAGGAAAACTGCTTATGTAAAAAAGAAAAAAATAAGGAAAACTGCTTATGTAAAAAAAAGAAGAAAAACTGCTTATGTAAAAAAGAAAAAAATAAGGAAAACTGTTTATGCAAATAAAGAAGGAAAACTGCTTATGCAAAAAAAAGAAGGAAAACTACTTATGTAAAAAAGAAAAAAATAAGGAAAACTGTTTATGCAAATAAAGAAGGAAAACTGCTTATGCAAAAAAAAAGAAGGAAAACTACTTATGCAAAAAAGAAAAAAAAGGAAAACTGCTTATGCAAAAAAAAGAAGGAAAACTGCTTATGCAAAAAAAAGAAGGAAAACTGCTTATGCAAAAAAAAGAAGGAAAACTACTTATGTAAAAAAGAAAAAAATAAGGAAAACTGTTTATGCAAATAAAGAAGGAAAACTGCTTATGCAAAAAAAAGAAGGAAAACTACTTATGCAAAAAAGAAAAAAAAGGAAAACTGCTTATGCAAAAAAAAGAAGGAAAACTGCTTATGCAAAAAAAAGAAGGAAAACTGCTTATGCAAAAAAAAGAAGGAAAACTACTTATGTAAAAAAGAAAAAAATAAGGAAAACTGTTTATGCAAATAAAGAAGGAAAACTGCTTATGCAAAAAAAAGAAAGTGGCAGGCAAGCAGGCTCGAACACGTACAGCGAAGGAGGAAAAGATAGTGAAAAAAAAAAACGTGACGCGTTAGTTGTTGCACCCATCGCCTAACCGGAAGTGACATAAGTTTAAATTAAGGCTAGACATTCGAAAAGAGGCGATGACTTTGGCGAAAAAAGCAACCCCTCCCTGTAGAAAAGTGCCCAGTTGAGGGTGAAGCAATTAATGTTTTTAGCCAATTTTTCGATACTTATCATCCAAAGGGCCGAGCTTCAAAATTATACCAATCTCGTGAAAATCTGTCGCCTCTATCAAAAGTTTTTGTGAGACATACATACATACATACATACATACATACATTTAAACAGACAGGTGAGATTAATATAATAGATTACAACTAGTTAGATGATATTAATGACGAAGACGCATGTTTTGTAGATGGATAGTCTCCAGTATTTATTCTGTAACGTAGTCTGTAAACGATAGATGATATTTAGTTTATAGATGAGGAGTACTATCACTCGTCATCCGAATGGACCGGAAAATAATGTAAATGAAGGAGTAGTTCTATACTCCTCAAAGCTCTCAAATCTGGATCTCACCATCTGATGCACTTTCGTGTCGTGATCATGATATAGTTTATTAAAGTCACTCGGAAGCAAGCAAGGCACCGGTAGTCAGCAACGAATGTCGTATTTTGAGTTGATTAAAAAAAAGAAAGCATTAACTGACTTTTGGAACTAGATGATGACGTAGAATCATCTCGATGGCGTTCATATTGCTATGCAACAGAATCTGTTCTACTTATATTTTTCTCTAATAAAAACCAAGTATTAACGAGAGAGGAAACCTGGAGGTTGCCAGCCTCTATTATTAAAAAAGGGTGTTATGAATCGACAGAAATACATCGATATTTTAGTTTGTGATGGGAATAGGCAATCATTCTAACGAGATTACATGTTCCTAGGTTTAATAACCTAGACGTAATTATCTGGCCCACTTACATATAAATGCAGAAAAAGTCGGGCATTTATGCAGCAATAATCTTTGATAAATACGAAATTGTAATTTCGCCGATTTTAATATATATGTACAAAAACGTTAAGGCAGGACAAATGATCGACATGGCACAACAATTATTCCAGGTGATTCTATACTCGTATGATATTTAGGCACGACAAATTTAGGCACGACAAATTTAGGCACAACAAATTAAGCCGCGACAAATTAAGACACGACAAATTTCTCCCGCCTTTTATATTCGCTAAACAGTCTGTGTAAACAAATAAACAAGATTATTTTTCAGATTGGGGGGGGGGTATTTAAAAAAATGCGATTCAAACATAAAAAAAGAAAAAAAATCTTTTACGTTAAATGAAAGAAATGTTTACAAATCGTGAATGTTTTTTTTTCATTTTGCTTTTTTTTAAAGTAAATTTTTATCCCCAAATGGCAGGCAAAATGTAAGATGATGATAAAAAGTAAATATCTAAACAAGTCATTTAATTCCCTTAAATCTTGGCTCGTCAGTCTGAAAAAAAAAAAAAACTTAAAAAAAATTTTTTTACCAAGATTTTTAGTCGAAAAATAAAACAACATGCCATTCTGTCTAACTTTTAAATCGGTTGCTGCATATCCTAGACATTATAATATTAGGATGCTCTAATGGCGCACCTAAATATAACACGAATAAGAATCAGCAGAAACACATGTCGTGATTTCTCGTACATTTGTCGTGCTTTAATTTGTTGTGCATTATTAGTAATACCTTAATTTCGATCAGGGGCAAGGGTGAAATTTGTGTTCAATTAAACTGTTCAATTGTTGGCATTACACGAGGTCTATCTTATGGAAAACATTGACAAACCTTAGACCGGAAATAAAACAATTGAGTTCATTTTTATCAATATATTACGAATCGACAAAACGGAAACATCGAATAGTTTTGATACTTTGGTGTCTGAGATAAAAGGTAACACCGATATTTTGAAAGGTGTAAACGTTATGTTGTAAGAATGGAAAAGTGGACGAGTTCCAAACCAAATAGTTTATGTAATGCTGAAGAGAAGGGAGATGCAATTGCATAACCCCAAAGCGGATGTCGGAATATATAAAGTACACGGATGTTAATGTGGATAAATTTGAAAGCACTGGCTGAAAATCGTGCATCACGGAAATGGCTAATTAAACATAGATTTCAGGTCTTTGAGGAAATGCGCAGGAAACATGCTGATTCAAAGCGCCCGCTCCCTAACTAAGACACACATACAATACCCGCAGAAATCGAGCAGAGGTTGTCTTGCGTTGACAGTTTGTTTTTATTTAGGAGCTTGGCTAGATAATCGAGCCAGGTAGAAATAAAGTGGTTTGAGAGTTCGTTTTACCGGTATATTCTCCCCGATATATATGGGTTGTGTGCAGCTAAATGTTTCGTCAGTTAAAGAATCAAATTAAACGATTAATCATTACATGAGTAAGGACTAAACAGGCAATCACAAAGATAAACATAAGACTCGTAATGGAATGGAACATATGCATACGAAAGGGAAAACTTCCTGTTGGGTGCCTTAATCATTTGCCTATACACCATAGCGTCAATGAAGGCTGAATATGTACATATACAGTGGAAATTATTTTCGACAGGTTTTATGTATTGATATACACACACACACACACACACACACACACACACACACACACACACACACACACACACACATATATATATATATATATATATATATATATATATACTTGTTTATTGTTATATAAACATGCTCACATCCCGCTGCTACAAATAGCCACTTGTTTCAATCAAACAACAGATATCATCAGGCAGCGACTTGACTATTCAAAAGTTCAATGAATAACTGAACTTTTGAATAGTCAAGTCGCTGCCTGATGATATCTGTTTTTGATTGAAACAAGTAGCTATTTGTAGCAGCGGGATGTGAGCATGTTTATATAACAATAAACAAGTATTATCAGCTCTTTTTATTGAGCACTATCTAACAACCTCGTTGAATTCATTAGTCCATTACTTTTGAATAAAAAACCTCGAGTATATATATATATATATATATATATATATAAATAAATTAATTAATTAAAATAAATAAAGGGACAGCCTTATATATATATATATATATATATATATATATATATATATATATAAGGCTGTCCCTTTATTTATTTTAATTAATTTATTTATTTTAAAAATTTTTTCTATAAGCGATTCTGTGGTGTTATTTTCACTTCCTCTCCTACATACACACCCCAAACACCCGGGTAACGCGGGGTACCCCCGCTAGTTTCTTATATTTAAAATATGTTCTTGAAAAGTTAGCTCTGTCAATGTGTGCTTATGCGTCTATTTACATTCAATACCAAAAATGTTAATACTTCGAGTAATGTAATACTCAAACCCTGCCACGTAAACTTCTCTTCTCCCACATGTTCTGTCATACCCAGCTTCATGTTTTCCACTTCGCGACCAGTCCCGGATAACTCCATAACCAACCTCCCAATTTCAATTACATTTCTACTGTTGGCCATGGAAGGGAACTTGCAGGATATAATTTACCTAGTGATATCAAGGTCAGTTTTAGCTCCTTATCTTTAAACTAATTGAATGACAAATATGAATCAACGAATAAGTTTTGATTAAGCTCGTAATTTCTAGATAGCGAAAAAAAATGAGTTTTTGGGTAAAACACTAATTGCAAGCGGCCAATATGAGTTTATTTACGTTTCTATGAAATCGTTGTATTTTAAATATACAACTTATCCACATGAGATAAATGAATGAGTACTAAATGTGCTACATAGTTCAATACAAATAATAAAATCACTTTGTAAGAGACAATCTTTAGTTTATGCTTTCAGTACAGCACTTCTAGATAAACAATGTTCTTTTTGCCTTGTTTCCTTCGAATGTTCCGTTTTCATGTAACGTTTCGCTGACTTCTTTCTTCGTTAAACAACCGTTACATGCCGAGACTACTACGTGTTTCTTACGCCATTAAAGCTATAATCATATATATTACAATGTAATTTGAATACGAACGTACATCAAAAAGAAAGGCAATCTCATATTCTTGTCTAAGATTGCCAGATTGGCCGTTTTAAAGCCAAATGTCGTAAATTTAGCCTATTTTAAAGCAGTTTGTCTTTCAAAAATTGTACTTGGCATTTTTCAAAGTGTAAAGCATGGACTAACTAAAAAAGAAACAAGCAGAATATATATATATATATATATATATATATATATATATATATATATATAAAGGGGATTTTAAAAATAAAATATTACAGTTCCATATAACGTGACAGACATCGGGAAGACAAGTATATATGTACATACGCTGAAGAGAGTCCGCCATAGGAAAACGGATATTGGTCTCTTTAGTTTGGATTTGAAACTGACGATACCGATGCTTTTATGATCGTTTGTAAAACACACACACACACACACACACACACACACACACACGCGCGCGCACACACACACACACACACACATATATATTAACGAAATGGAATATTTAGTTATTTGCCAATAACTGGTCTATTTTCCATCTGAATATGTTGGCAATTATTGTTAGTTTAATATTAATGCTATATGAATTTGATACACAAAGTGCCTGCAATAATTTTTCAGATATTTTCGTACAGGCATTTAAAATTGTCATAGACTCTTGAAAATTCAGTCTGTTATTACTAGACATCTCATGAGATGACTGAAAAATTTTTATGATTCAGATTCAAATAAACAGCTACACCAGAAATTGGAACACACCCTACTAAAGCCTGGTCATCATAGTTGGTGAATTTCAAAATTGAAATCTGGGCATGAGGACACTTTAGAAGAACGATATGCAATAAAATAGTGTTTTAAAATTAAAAAAAAAAATGCCACAGAAACGGAGGTGATTACTTCGAAAGATATTAGAGTTTCATGTGTGTACTATCAATAAAAGTGCCCCTACGGAAAAGTTTTGGAAACTTATTGAAGGCACCCGGTATGTAATTAATATGTCATTTCATTATTGATAATATCAAGCTGTTTACGATTTATATAGGTTCCAAATATTGGTATATATTACTATATCTTTAATGTTGCGTATAGTCGAGCATCTAAATAAATGATATATATTGAAGGTTTAAATAGCCATCATTTATGCTTTGCGGGAAGCTGGCAGAACATAAACTGAAGATGCTGCCCAGATGAAAAATTAGATTTGACAGGTTTTCCCCAATGAATATGTGCAGTGCATATGTGAAATTATCCGATTCATAATTGCAAATGTCAACTCGCAGTTTCAAGGTCGCAATTTATGCAAATCCGAGAAACTGCTATGGGAACAGAAATCCCTTACAGTTACATCGATAAACTCAGGCACGTACCCGAACAGAAATTACTTCACAATCAAAACCACATGCTACTAAAAACCTGCAGGCAAAGAAAACCATCAATATTTAGATATTATTTTATTATATTTTACTTAAAGTTTTTTCATGGTTAATGATAAAAATTGGATTTAAAGTCAAATGTTAATATATATATATATATATATATATATATATATATATATATTTACCAGTGGTGAAAAAAACGGACTAGAGTGCTCAATGTGTAGCCAGAGCAGTATATAGGAAATTTATTACTGTGAGTAACAAGAGTCCAGAATGAGTTTACATATTGTTTCAGCTAGAGGAAGATCCTCAAAAAGAAGAGGAAATATCCAACTAGCATCGTCAGAATTCATAGATGGACTCTATGAATTCTGACGATACTAGTTGGATATTTCCTCTCTTTGAGGATCTTCCTCTAGCTGAAACAATATGTAAACTCATTCTGGACTCTTGTTACTCACAGTAATAAATTTCCCATATATATATATATATATATATATATATATATATATATATATATATATATATATATATATATATATATATATATCAAACAAAAAATGAATGTATATATATAGATTATCTTTTGTTTAGTTTAGTAGGATGAAATCCACAAGAGAGTGCTCACTTATTAAATAATAAGAGGAACATATTTATTCATTTATTGTGTAACAGAAGATAAGATCAAACTAATATGATACCATCGGTTTCGAGTTGTTGCACTCTAATTAAACGAAATAAAATGTAAGCTAAACACGAACAATATATGCCTGGCCCTGGCCTTACTGCTTGTGCAGTAGTAATGGCTTGAATTTAAGTTTTAAAAAAGAAAATAGCAAGTGTCATGGTACAGTTGTGATTTTATCAGAAACATTAATTTTGGACGCACCCCTGTTATATCAAAGAACCTACTGTTTATTTTATGTGTCGGGATTTTTTTTTTTTTTTTTGCTTATGTGGAAATAAAACTTCTCAAATGAACTTATGATGTTAGACCGTGTAAGGTGTTAATTTTAGTCAAAATCGCCTGTTTCGTCTTTCACTGGATTATCGCGATTATTAGTTATCGATACTTATCGAAGACATTCCGATACAAAACCTATCTAAAAAAAAAAAATAAAAACTGCCAGGTACATAAAGTACCTTCATGCGAAATTTCATAAAAGAATCGGCCCAGTCGCTTTTGAGTCCATAGCTGACCAAACACACACACACACACACACACACACACACATACACACACAGAAGAAGTTCCTTTTATATAATAGTGGAGATAAACGCATGAAAACAAGCTTTAATTCGTTTCAATACAAATATAAACAGTTGTCATTTCACTATTAAACCCATCTATTCTAATACAGCCACTTGCTCCTTTAAGAAAAAAACTACGGATCATTGGCAATACCGCATCACAAAATTCTTTATAATCCAAACCTATAGTTAGACATAGATACATATATTTGATGTTATCGTAATGATCTCAATTCTTGTACATCCAACACATTTCTTCTTCCCTCACCGAATAGAGTACATACATAATTAAAATTTTCACACCATTTTTCAGTAGCAGCTATTCTCTCCTGCAGCAAAAAAGACAAAAACAAAACAACAACAAAAAAAAAACATTGAAAGGGTTTCATATGAAATTCCGTGCAGATTCCCGTATTCGATATAAAGACTCCTGAATTCTACAATATATATTTAAAGAAAGAGATTACATCGGCTGAAATGTTGTTCAAATAATACTCAAGAATAAAAACAGTAGTCCAAATATTTCTGTATGTTTGAGATGAGGATTGATAATCTGTCTGAACTATTGTTCTCGTCTTGGTTTTTATTCTCACAACGTTTCTGCCAATGTAAGCCCCGACCATCTTCAGGGGTATCTTCACATTTGTTGTTATTATTGTAAAAATACACCCGAAGAATTCATATTATTTGGATTCATTGGACTATTGTTCTCACCTTAAGTGTGATTGTCACAAAGTTTCGGTCGATATACCTTCGACCTTTTTCAGGTGTATTTTTTCGAACTCGGAACGTTTCTATCAAACATGGAATTTGGAGGAAATTTCGAGCAGAACCCTTTATTTACTTCACGGGAGTAGCGTTCTCTTGTTCCGTCAGCCATGACTCGATAGAAGTCCAAAGTAATTCGCAATTTTATTTTTCAGTCGCCCACACTGAGGATTGAACCTTCAACCTTCAGGAGAATATCACATTTTTCAATTGATTTTTCCAAGTACTCTAACCACTGGCACAGTGGTTAGAGTAGAGTAGAAAGTTCAATCCTTAGTGTGGGTGACTAAAAAACACAATTGCGAATTACTAAGGACCTCTATCTAGTCATGGCTGACGGAAAAAAGGCACGCTACCCCCGTGAAGTAAATAAAGAGTTCTGCTTGAAATTCCGTCGAAATTCCCGAGTTCGACAGAAACATTAGCGAGTTCGACAAGATACACCTGACGAAGGTCGAACTCGGAAATCTTCATGTCGGACTTGGCAATCTGCACGGAATTTTGACCGGAACTCTTTATTTAATCTACGTGAGTAGCATGCTCTCATTCTGTCAGCCATGACCGAGTAATAGTTTTACGTAATTTGCAATTGTATTTAGAGTGTGGCTCATACCTAGGATGTAATCTTTTATCTCTAAAAGAGTGTAACTTTACAAATGACCGAGGAAACGAAAGCATAGTAGTCTCGTTCATTACATAAAGGGGTCTGTTCAAAATTCCGTGCAGATTCCCGAGTTTGACAAAAAGATCTCCGAGTTAGAGAGAAAGATTCACAAGTTCGACAAGATACAACTGAAGAAGGTCAGAGATTACATTGACTTAAACTTTGTGAAAATAACAACCAAGATGAGAATAGTAGTCCGAAGAATGCAAATAATACGAATAACCAATCCTCATCTAAAAAAATATCAGAAACTTTACTTTCGCAGTGTTTTCCATAATTGAAGTCAGAATTGGAATCTTATAAAAATTGGTAATAAACGTCGCGAATGTCGTTTCACCTGCAACTGAATTAGACCTCGCCTTAAGTAGGACAGTTATTGGGTTCAATTCACAGTGGGAACAATGCCAATGAATGCGGCCATATCAACTGTGTATGATGACCTTTGAACTCAGTCGGAGAGCTACTCAAGCTAGCACTTCTTTTCTGGCATTCAACCACGCTTTTAAATTGTTCCTCTCTCGTGAACATCTGAACGTTTGAGTCTTGTGTGAATCGTTTGCCAAGAAAAAGTCATAAGTGCTGCACTTGGGACGGCGAACAGAAACATGGTACTATACCAGATTTATTGGTTTCGTGGTTATTGTAATAATCTTAAAGACTTAAGACACTGTTTCCAAAACCGGTTTGCTGCTATCTATAATTAGAGGTGAGGAAAAATAGTGGACGTTTTTCTGTTTTAAATATATAAAAACGGGAGAATGAAATTTGTTTAATGATTTGAGATTGGCAAGTGTAAATCTAGTCAAGTATATTTTAATTTCTCTTCCAAGTCAATCGTTTTGCTAGAAAAGTATAAGCAGTGGGTCACAGAGGTCTGATAATGATCTGGTGATGCCCGGGACTCACTCCCTAATTCTATAGAACCGAATACGCAAGTTTATGAATTAATATTGAGAAATATTATTACCAGCGGACATAGTCAATAATATAATTGGATGCTCCACACCCTAAGTTGGATACCTGGGGTTACCGCCTTCTTACCCACCCCCTCCATTTACACGTCCATTTGTAATAGACTTATCACAGGGATTTGAATACAGGTGTGCTGTTAGATTTAATTACTAGTAGGGTTCTAAAAGTAATGCTTCCTATTTTTTTTATTCCGTCAGAATGGTTCAGAGGGGATTGCAAATTGCATTGTTCTGATGATTGAACTCATGCATAGTCTTACTTCACGGGAGTAGCGTTCTCTTGTTCCGTCAGCCATGACTGGATAGAAGTTCAGAGTAATTCGCAATTTTATTTTTCGGTCGCCCACACTAAGGATTGAACCTTCAACCTTCAGGAGAATATCACTTTTATAATTGATTTTTCCAAGTACTCTAACCACTGCAGCAGTGGTTAGAGTAGAGTAGAAAGTTCAATCCTTAGTGTGGGTGACTAAAAAATACAATTGCGAATTACTAAGGACCTCTATCTAGCCATGGCTGACGGAAAAAGGGCACGCCACCCCCGTGAAGTAAATAAAGGGTTCTGCTCGAAATTCCGTCGAAATTCCCGAGTTCGACAGAAACATTAGCGAGTTCGACAAGATACACCTGACGAAGGTCGAACTCGGAAATCTTCATGTCGGACTTGGCAATCTGCACGGTATTTTGACCGGAACTCTTTATTTAATCTACGCGAAAGTTTCATATATCTGTTGCAGGTATTGGCGGTGAGAGACTCTAAGAAATTACACGCTGTCGTAATCGTGCATCAGAAGCAGAGATGTATTATTGAATTCCTTGCAAAAGTGCATTCAGAATGGTGGTGATTATGTAGAAATATAAATTCTAATGTACACAAGGTCGTTTAAATATTACCACTGCCGTCTTCGTAGCTCTGTAATTTTTTAGTTAAAAAGTAAGAGGTATTACTTTTGGAACGACCCTCGTATGAGAAAGAGCACTTCGGACGCCCGTGCTAACGTTCATCGCTGACAAAGTGGATTGAAAATTGTGGTGACTATGTAGAAAAATAAATTGTGTACTTTTCAATATTATTCTAGCCTTACGTCAGTGGAAGACATGTCTCACCTTTGTATAGTTTTTCCATATCTACATAGAATCTCATACACACAGGTCTTTGTCAGGACTTTTTCTGTAAGGAGCTTCACTCGCGCAACATATTTCCAGACAGTTGAATCGCTCCTGTATACTGTCCTAATGACATGGATTACATATTCTTTGAAGTTGTTTTTCCTGATAATCCAATAGTTGGTTGCTTCGGTGGATGGTTTCTCAAACTCTACATCTGCTCTTGATAAGCGTTGCTGTTACTAAATATTGCTTTGACTCGCTGTTGTAGCCACGGACGATTCTTTCTCTAGAAGGTGGGAGTTGAAGTTTAGGTACTGACCAGTGAAAGTTGATATAAACTCTTGACTAGTAGAAGTTATCATCACATCCAGGAAAGATAATTTGTTATTACGGTCTTTTTCTATCATGAACTGCGTAGATGGACAAATAGAGTTCATATAGTCCAATAATGCTTGAACGTCTTCTTTAGTGGGGTCAGGGTATGAATGTATCATCCACATGTCGCAGCCACATTGTTAACTTTAGTTGTGTTCACCGTAACACCATTTCCTCAAAGCACATGCATTTCAATAGTTCAACTCTCCTCTTCATAGCAACCTCAACTTGCCGAGGGTCAGTACCGAAGGCAATGGTGATCCCATCGCCATACATTCTTCCTGTTGATATATATCAGGTCTTATCACAATGTATGTAGTTTCTACAAAGAAAGTCAATACCTCTAGTATATTTTCAATTAGTATGCAAATGCGTCCCTTCTCTGAAGTATCTAAAGTCAGCTTATCTCGTAACATGATCATAGCCTCGTCAGTGACTATTTTCGTGAACAGGCTCAGTACATGACCAATACGTATGATTGTGTTTATATTCCAATGTCTTATTCGTTCACAGATTTCAGTTTTTTTAAAAGTAAATCAACTGCTGCACAGTTTCTAAAATATGAAAACATCCGAATGTGTTGCTTTAGCATTGTGTTGTCATATAAAGAAAACTCTGAATAGATCTCCCAATGACTTTATAAGTGTTACAGAGTCTCTGCTTTGTCTCGAACAACTGTTAAAAGTGGTATTAATAGCAGTTATGCAGATACAAATGATAATGAATTATTTAGTCGTTAAAACTGACTAAAGATGTTTGAGCTCAAAGTGGGTGCTGCGTTTACTCACAATAGATAAAAAAACAGCAACGTGTCGATTATTTATTTATTATACGTTGTTTGGAGATTTAACGCATAAAACATAAAGAAGTTATGATGTAAATATATGATGACGAATGAAACATTGATCCTCAAATTCACTCCAAAATTATATCGGCATTCAACTGAGTAGACAACGGTTGATAAAAGCCGTCTAAATGGATTAAAGATGTAAACATCAGCAAGCAAGTTGCTAACATCTGTATTTTGAAATGAGTAAAGTATTATGCTTATCAATTGAATTGTGAAATTAAGGACCGTCAATATCGAATATTACCTAGAGTTATTTTCGTCATGCCAAGAAAGAAAAAAAAAGTTAAAAACCAGCTACACATGAAGAATAAAAGCTTTCCTTCACAAAAAAAACAAAAACAAAAAACAACAAAAAACCGAAAAACAAAAAGCAAAAAACAAATAAAAAACAAAAAACAAAAAAAAACAACAAAAAAGCAAAAAAAAGCAAAAAACAACAACAAAAAACAAATAAACAAAAGCAAAACAAAACCCCCAAAAACAAAAAGCAAAAAAAACAACAAAAAGCAAATAAACAAAAAAACAAAAACAATAAACAACAACAAAACCCCCAAAAAACAAAAAAAATCAAAAAGCAAAAAAAAAAAAAACAACAAAAAACAAATAAACAAAACAAAAAACAACAACAAAAACAGCACCAAAAAACAACCCCCCCCCAAAAAAGCAAAAAACAAAACAAAAAAAAAAACAGTGTTACAAGTTGATGGGAAAGATGGCACAACTACATGGATTGCACTTCGAATTGTTTCCACACGCATTGATTACTGATTGCAGATCTAAAAAGAAATAGATTTGTCTACAATGAAAGTGATATTGGCAAATGATGCGTATTTTGAAGAAAAAAAAACACATACACTTGCTAGAAAAGCGTTAGAATGGATTGGTTGGCTGGTTGTTTTTGTTGTACGGCATATCAACTCTTTAATGCCGAATCCGAAGATTTGGAATACATTTTTTTAATAGAATATATTTGTTGTTTTCAAGTCGGTTTCTATTTAACCCATAGTTGGGACCCTAACAGGTACTACTACTCCGGGCCAGAGGTGACTTGGGAGCAATGATAATTAAAGGATGGCTCCACACTCCCCAAAGCCCACAAGCTGGGGCCTCACAACTGGATATAGTTTAAGGACCAGCAGGATGGAACGATAATATATATATATATATATATATATATATATATATATATATATATATATATATATATATATAGTTCAAGAACCAGCAGGAGGGAACGATAAAATTGTCGGCCTAAAGAAAACAGCACTACAGCTTTATTTTAAAACTTTTATTGAAAAAAATTGAAAAAAGTTAACTTGATTATGTAGTAGAGCTGACATCTATTCAATGTAACTGCTTTCAGCCTCGATATGGGTCCGGGACGGGGAGCATGCCTTTTTCACAAGCGCAGGCGGGAACTTGGCCAATACTTGGCGATCAGACTGATTTTGATGTTGTGTGAGGTCATGTTAGTAATGTTCTCAACGTATGACTAAACGAAGAAGTCCAGCGGTTCAGGTCCGGAGAGAAATGGGACCAGTAACAGAAGGATACAAAGTCGAAGCACTCCTTCTGAAGTCAAGTCTGGATCTCTTTGGACTTGGTGTCCGGCGCCGAGTCCTGCTGCCACACCCATGGTTTTGAATGCACTAGGGGATCAACACATGCTTCAGCACATCCAGGCACACATCATTAGTGTTAACTTTTAAGCCGATTTCGAAAATGTAAGGTGGCATTCTGTGCCCCTAACTTGAAACCACAGCACCATAGGCACGGCTCTGTGATTCGTGTCAATCCAGCAATTCATTTGCATGGTGCTGGCTATGGTCCTGTTGTCATAACTTGGATCGGCAGAGAGCATGATTTGTACAACGGCGCATCTTCTATCTCGCTCGTTGAACATTGTGCCATTTTCAGACATGAGAGGAGACTCCTCTCACTCTTGAGATTTGTGCAAAACTGGCCAACTAGTAAATAGTCTGTTATGAAAATAGAAAACCGGGTTTCCTCAAGTGGAAATGGAATCATGTCTTCTTTTCTAGGGTAACAATAATATCGTTCTACTTTATAGAAGTTTACTGTGCTGATGAATAATGTCTAATTTCCCCTAAACAGTATCCAGCTTCACGTTTTATTTCGATTCAAGAACTTTATATTAAATAGAACGATAGTTGAACTTACTAACTTTATATTTTTATTGAAATCTTAATATTAATCTGCAATCGTATCTAAAATATGCGGTTCAATTTACAGACGCGCTAGTGTCGGGTCATTTTATACAAGCTACTTTTGGAATATAAAGGCTGGTTGCTATAAATTCCGCATTAACCAAGCCTACCGTACAAAATTTCTCATGTGGATCTATAGCTGCTTCTTTGAGTTGGTCTTTTCGTCACATTCGTCGTCATCGCCATCGTAGTCTCTGTTGGCACCAGCATCATTGTGAACGACGGTAGATTTTTCTTTCGGTGACGCCGAGATATGATTAATTTATAGGAGGTTTATTAAAAGAACGAATACAAATTTACATGTGTGTTTAATATATATATATATATATATATATATATATATATATATATATATATATATATATAGATAGATAGATAGAGAGAGAGAGAGAGAGAGAGAGAGAGAGAGAGAGAGGGAGAAAGAGAGAGAGATGTCATTACATCTTCGCCCGATACATACTGGTTCAATATTGGGAAAAGTACTTCAAACAAATTCCTTTGTCCAATCTCGCGAGTTAAGAGAGTGAGAGAGGTCTCATCGGACATCATATGACCCCCCACCTAAATATTTGGCAAGTGTCACTTTCTGAATGATTTGGCCCATAAACTTGTTCACTTTAACAGAACTACCATTAGATAACATTATGTTTTTATCTGTATTTCACACTGGAGAACCTTGATCTGGCACATTTACATTCGAAAGCAAAAACTTCATGATTGTAACGAACGTTGATAACATTTTGTTTATTTTAATTTGTTTTGTGAAATTACATTTATAGACTACCTAGAATGAAAGAAATGCCAGTCAGATGTCAGCGGCATTTACCCTAGGCGGATTGAACCGGCTTCCTGCAAAGGAGAAAGTATCAAGGGAATATTAAATTCACAATCGGTCCCCAGTCTCATATAATATCCCAATCAAGAGAGATGACAATGTTGTTTTTTTCTACATGGAAGTCACCGCTTATCAAGGCTCGGAAGCCACTCGGGGATAAGGGTTATTGCGTGTACAGTAATCAATGGGATTGTATCGTAGTAAGCGTTAGTATTGGAGATTTGATAAAGTGTCTTATTTAAGGGAGCGGTTCATTAGGAATTTGTTTATGCTGGACTTGAAGACATCCAAGTTGTAGTCAGGTGGGAAACAGGAAGACGGAAGAGGGTTCCACTGACGTGCAGTTCTAAGAAAGAAGCTTTGTTATGGAATTTACGTTTTGGTTTTGGCACAGTTAAAGAGTGGGGGAATTTTTTAACAGTGGTTTCAGCTAGACGGGTGTTTATCGTGAAAGATTGATGAGGGGGGACAAGGGATTGGAGCCCAGACGAGCACTTACGATGAAAGTAACGATAAAGCAAAGATAGGCTCACAACGTCTCTTCTGTGGGAGAGAGGTTGCAGGGAAGAGAAAAGGCCATCCCCCTCACTAGGCCACGAAGTTTATTTTCTACTCTGCCAAGGCAGAATAGGCTGTTTTTAGCAGCTCCTGCCCAGATGTGGCAGCAGTACTCAATCCTTGGACGTACTTAGCTTTTATACAGATAGAGAATTGCATCAGCAGTGAGATATCTTCTGGAGCGGTAGAAGGATTCTACCATTTTCCAGCGACCTTGGCCACAAACTTGGTGTACGTGTTCCATTTAAGGTCAGGAGTAAAGGTCATGCCCAGACGCTTATCAAAATATGGAGCCTCCCCCCTCCCCTAGACGAGAGAAATCCATTTCAATTGATGCCAGATGGGGATCAGAGCATTGATGATGTAAAGATAGGAGTTTGGTTTTAGATGCATTAAAAGTAATCAGCCACCTCTTCCTCCACTGTATCGTGCGCTCAAGATCAATGGAGAGAGAATCAGAGAGAACTTTGTCATTTACGGCCTTAGATGTGTTGCCATAGATGGTCGTGTCATCAGCATTTAAGTATGTGTGTTGGGAGATCATTGATGTAGGTTTTTTGGGTTTTTTTTTTACAGTTTTTTCAAGTAGCTGTCAACATTGTTTTAACCACAGCGCCTAGTTTTCCCAAATGGTCACCCATCTGTACTGACAAAGTTCAAAGTTGCCTAACCTCATGTTTAATCGCGTATAAAAGACACAGATTATAATGAATGCATTTCTAATAAGTAGAATTCGTGTTCCCCAAGTGTTTGACATTTCTGTGAATACGTCGAAATGACGGAAAGGAATTACCAATTATATTAATGGAGAATGTTGTATACAAATAAAAACGCGACCAAAAGAATCAAGATACGAAACGTTGTAATCATTTCCTTTTTACCTTTCGATGCGGCTCTTTGCCTTTTTGCGTATGATATAGATTTATTTAAAACATTTTCTTGCGTCAAAACATCGTTTCCTGTGATTTTAGCTGCAATTATTTGATTAATTAATCATTTCATTCAATTAATTAAAACAATTTACGGCTCCATTAAAAATGAAAAAAAAAAAAAAATTACAGACACGACATCGTTTTCTTCCCCGTGTGGGAATGAAATATGCGAATGTACCAGTTTCAAGATGGCGTCGCAGGCAGCCATTGCTGAATCTAATTGATTCGAAACCCGACATTCTATGTTTAAGTGAATATCTCTCCATGTTAACATCTCGCCATCAACAAATCGCAGCCGGCTTCTATTTTAAACTGACTCGGTTGTTTTTTTTTTTTAGAAAGAAAAAGAAATATTTACAGGCAATGGTTATTTCATTTTGCTTGTGCCACTCGGGATTTAGCTTTAAAAAAAAACTGTTATTGTGTTAAAAATTACATTTCGTTTCTGTAATCGTCGTCGTCGTCGGCGTCGTCATGATCATGATCATGATGCTGATCATCATCATCATTGTCATCTTCATAATCAACACCATCCTCACTATCATCATCATCATCATCATCATCATCATCATCATCATCATCATCATCATCATTGTCATCGTCGTTGGTTATACGTCCGTTTTACATGTTGGTTGGCTTTGAGAAATTGACTTTCAAACTAACCTATCTCTGGCCAGGTATTTATTTATCCACCGTCCCTCAAATATATACTTATCACTTCCTCCCATGGTTCTCTTGACTTTTCCTTGTGAAATAGACTTGCTGCCTTGTTCTACATCTACTAACCGAAGAACTCTTATTGATTCTTTCAACGTAGGCCATACCACAAATCTCGTTATAATGGTTTGATTTAATCATTACTTTGAGGCCGTCTGTAAGATTTACATTACTCGTCCATCGTACCATTCTCCTTCTGCATCATCATCAGTAGCAGTAGCGGCGGCAGCAGAAGCAGCAGCAACAAAACATACAATATTAATCACAACCACAGCAGCAACAACAATGCAAATCCTCATGTTATTGGCAGGAACTGAGAAAGCTAATAAATGCAATCATAATTTTCAGCCAGAATAGTTGCATGTAATTCGAAATCGGAGTGTACTACTAGATATAAAAAGTGGAGGAAAACTTGAAGCAGCGGTGCTCATAAAACTATTCAAACCAAGAGGAAGTCAGGAGAAAATAAAACTCAGTAATCTGAAAAAAAAAAAAAACACTAGAAAACTAATGACAATGCACAGCGTGTTAGACCTGAAAAATAATATCGACTGATTTTATGTAAAAATGAGGGGGAAGTGCCCGTCTGAGCTCTAATCTACGGCCATCCTCGCCAAACTTTCACAAGAAAACTCGTCTAGCTGAAAACACTATCAATAATTTCCCCTACTCTTTATCGACCTAATCATAGATTCCATGAACAAATCTTCTTTCTTAGAAGTGCACGCCTGTGGAACTGTCTTCCGTTTGCCTACTTTCCAACTGACTGCAATATTGTTGTCTTCAAGTCCAACGTAAACAAGTTCTTGATGGGCGGTTCCACTTAAGTAACGAAATTTACCGAATTTTCATTACTAACGATTACCATATTGTCCAATTGACTACTGTACACGTTTTAACCGTTATCCTCGTGTAGCCTCCGGGTCTTGATAAGTGGTGATGCCTATGTAAAAAAAAGAAGGCTGGTAAATATACATAATTCAGCACACAGACAGACTGATCAGTACTACAAAGGAAACTGCTAAACGAACAATATAAGAAGTAAAACACTGGGAATAGGAAAACAATATACAACCATTCACTTAGTGATTTATAAAAGAAATATACATAAAAATATAAGAGGAACTACAAAACTCAAACGGAGGAAATGAAATCACTACTAACGACTGCACTAAACGATGCGATCAGAACGAATGATATCAAAACTAAAATAAACAAAATAGAACCCAATAAACTTAAAGTCAGTATTAGACGCAACAAACTTTATTTACTTATGTTAGATTATATCGGGGCGACATCGGGTTGCCTTGCTGATAGTCGATTTACGTAAATCAACTATTATTAATAAAATGTTAAAATATTAAATAATGAACATTATTATTATTATTATTATTATTATTATTATTATTATTATCATAATGTTGACTTTTATCTAGAAAAAGCTATGCAAAGTGAATGTTTTGAAAGAAAGGAATGTTTAGTAAAATATTTAGATAAACTTAGAAGCAATAAAAGGAAAAGAATGTTGTGGACATAAACAATAAGTTTTCAAACCTTTGTGTAGTCAAATAACGTAAGAACACACGATTAGTTTGAATATATATACAGTTAGAAATTGAAACAGAGAGAGAGAGAGAGAGAGAGAGAGAGAGAGAATTTGAGAAAGGCGGGACACGGACGGAGAGAGTTTGAGCATTGAAGACAGAGCCTGTATTGTCCTGTGCGGGGGAAATGCAGAATCTAAAGTCGCGTGCAATCTTCCAACAGGAAAACATTTAGAATAGAATAAAAGCTGTCCGAAAATATTACCGGAGACTTTTGGTCGTTTCTGTGGGTAAATGTTTATTTCAGCTTTGGCAGATTCGTCAACCAAGATCCGGATCAATGAAGGTAATGTTTTTTCTGTTTGGCAAGATGTAATTCACAGAAGTTTTTTTTTTGTCTTTTTGTTGTTAGGGAAACAACCACAGCAGCAACAACTGATCAGTACTACCAAGGAAATTTCCTTTGTAGTACTGATCAGTCTGTGTGCTGAATTATGCATACTTACCAGCCTTCTTTTTGTTACATAAGCATCCCCACTTATCGAGGCCCAGAGGCTACTCGAGGATATGTCTTGTTGAACTGTATCAATATGTGACTTATTTTGAATTTCCAACGTCTTTTTTTTTTCGTTTCTGAAATAGAACAGCGTCACACTTTGCGCATGAAAAATTTTCAAATATTTGTGCTGGTGTTTTTGTTTTCTTAATCTCATTCATCCAGGGGAAATCTCGAAATAAAGACGAAACGTTGATGAACGCATAACTCGGTTTGTTCTTTTTTACGCACACACACACACACACACACACACACACACACACACACACACACACACACACACACACACACACACACACACACATACACGCACACATATTTTATTATTATTATTATTATTATTATTATTATTATTTATTCGAAAGTAAACAGTTAGATTTGGTCGCTACAAACAGCGAACTGTTTCAGTCAATATGACTTCGTCGGGCTACTCTGAACCATTTGACGCTTTTTCGATGTTTCTTTCCTATAGCGTCAAAAGGTTCAGGGTCGCCTGACGAGGTCTCATTTACTGAAACAGATGACTGTTTCTAACGACCAAATGTAACTGTTTACCTTCGAATAAATAAAAAAAAATATTTTGCTCTTGTTATCGAGCACTATCTAAAAACCTCGTTGAGTTTATTAGCCCCTACTTTTTAATATCCCAAGCCTGGGTTGACACACATATATATATATATATATATATATATATATATATATATGTGTTTTTTGTTAGCGATACTTTTTGAATGAATTCAAATTCGAGTTGGGAATAATTTTCCTCCTGACCAATCCGGCACCCCCTTAAATGGGGAGCGGCATATATATTATTTTTAAAATATAATTATCCACTAACACGTGTTTCGTCGTCTACGACTCATCAGAGTGACTAAATCTAGCGAGACTCGAAATCGGGACCCCTTGCTAAGAAGCCTAAACCTCTACCACGCGGCTGCCTCGCCTGACTTCTAAATGTATCGCATTTTATGTAGATGTTTTTATTTGTTTTTTGTTAGCGATACTTTTTGAATGGATTCAATTATTCATACGATATTGCATTCTTATCCAAATGCGAGTTAGGAATAATTTTCCCCCTGACCAATCCGCGCCCCCCTTAAATGGGGAGCGGCATATATATATTATTTTTAAGATATAATTATCCACTGAACGTGTTTCGTCGTCTACGATATATGTATATATATATATATATATATATATATATATATATATATATATATATATATATATATATATATATATATATATATATATATTTGTGCCTGTGTGTGATTGTTTGTAACTTAATGATATATATCTTTAGATATTGCTCATGCGATTAAATATCGTATCAAAAACGTCCAACATTCCTGTTAATCTACCGAAGGTGGAGACGAGTACGAAACGTATGATTCCAAACCATGTGTACAAAGATATTACACACACCAGGCAACATTACAATAACTTTATTTAACTAAATAAAAAGTAGCATACTTTTTTTTGAAAAAACAAAAAACAAAAAACTTTTCTCTTTTTTTATTAAAACAAAACGACTTATATTGCGTTGTTAATATTTGTAAGGAAATCGAAGCCGGAAGTTTGCAGTTTTTTACGACTGACGAACCGGAAATTATTGGACATCCTTTTCCTCCTCACGTCTATGTTTGACATTTTCTTTTTAGTATACATAGTATTCTTTTGATGACTTTTTTTCGTGGTTGCATAAGAAAAATCTGTTTGGCTCAAAATAGCTGATTTCGTTGGCAAAAGGTAAATTTGGGAAAGAGATATAGATAAAAAAAGAATGATTACAAAAAAATCATCATCATCATCATCATCATCATCATCATCATCATCATCATCATCATCGCTAATCAGCATCAAATGGTGTGTTTCTCCCTAATTTGTCTGGAAACACCCTTTCCCGAGGAAAACGCAAATTTGATCCATGTTGGTGATATGAGAAGGCAACAACTCTATTTTCGGTTTCAAATATACAAAAAAATTAAAAAAATTTTTTTTTTAATGTTTCCTCTTTTTAAATCACGAGAAAATTAAAGCTTCCTGTTTATTCGTAACGAAGGAGGTTATGTTTTCGGTCGAGTTTGTTTGTGGTTCAATGTGTTTGTTTTATGAAACCTAGCATCCACATCGCGTGAACAATCATCCCCAAACTTAGCCAAAATATCGGTCATCCTCTAACTTTAAAAAATGATTTGATTTTAGTAGATCTACTACTACTACTACTACTACTACTACTACTACTACTACTACTGGTATTAGCAATAAAAACGATTTGTTATAATTATCCTACTGTTGTCATTATGATCCCCAAGATGGCTGACGTTCTTATAACAAAAGGAATATCACTTATAAGCCTTAATTAAAAGCCCAACAATCCTTTGCACACTCTAGTAACTCCAAGGAAACTGGTTGTAAATTTACTCCTTAATTTTATTCGGACGTTTCCAAATCGGAGAAACACTCTGCAAATTATGATCTGTTGTCAATTTTGTCTCAGCTAAACACAGAATATTAAAATAAAATATGTGCTATCAACATCCTTTTTAGCTTTAAAGTGTTCCTTGCTTAACCCGGTAGCATTATCAGTTCACCGTTGCTGTATTAGTTTGACTGATTCCTGAATCTCTTTGTGTATTTTGGTTGGTTGTTTTTGTTTTACGACATATCAACCCTTTTCAGTTTATTTGATGCCAAATCCAGTGATTTTGAAGATTTTTTTTTTAATAGAATATATTTTTTTAAAAGTCGGTTTCTATTTAACCCATACTTGTAACCCTAACAGGTACTACCACTCTGGGTCAGAATGGACCTGGGAGCAACGGCAATTAAAGGGTGGCTCCATACTCACCAAATCCCGCAAGCTGGGGCCTCACAATCGGATATAGTTTAAGGTCATATCAGGACCTCTTTGTTGTATTTTGACATCCTGGCGTGTGGCTACAAGCCAACTGCGATAGACTGCACGTGACTTGTTAGGTAAATTCGCACGTCTCCCCGTCCCTCTCTCTCTCGGTATTGTTTTCAACTAAAGATATTTTCTAGTCGGAATTTACAGAGCCACCCTTGTATTTTCTTTGTTTACCAATGGCTGATAAACTACCCTGTCTATTGTCTGAGACTGATTTCATGGAAATTCCTAACACACTTACGTTTTAATAATCTTTAAGTAAAGAATTCTCCTATTTATTTTATTTTATTTTATTGTGCTTATCTTATTTCTATACCTTATCAAGATAGCAGAGAGAGAGAGAGAGAGAGAGAGAGAGAGAGAGAGAAGGAGAGAGAGAGAGAGGGGGTGGTGGAAAGCAACCTAAAAAGAAGGGGGGGCCTGAAAACGAAAGTCGGAAATCACGTGACTTCCGGTCAGGAAAGCAGTTATGTCTATTAGTTTGCTGACAACCGACCTTAACGAGACACGGTGTCCTGCCCAACCCAGCCCCAACAGTGAAGTACAAGTACCGTATATTACGGCGTATAAGACGATCCTAAAAGTTAAAAGATCTTCTTTAAAACCCAATATTTCATAAGATACCGGATGTTGCAATCTCTAGCCTAGGCTAAACAAACATGGTTTCGTGATTTAGCAGTCGTCTTATACAACCGATATATGATAAATTTATTAAAATTTGTTCCAATTTTGTACCTCGTTTTATCGGACGGTCGACTTATACGCCGAAATATACGATAGTTAAAATCCAAACTAATTTTTAAAAACAAATTACTGGCCTTCTTTTAATTCTTTCTCTCTCTCATACACAAGCATTTCAGTTTTCGGTCTTTATTCTGTTGAAATAAAACTTGTAAAAGCAAACCAGCGTCCACGAGGTTTAACAGTGCGAGCATTACCGACAGTCTGATGTATCACAGTAGATTCACGGGTGTATACGGTAATAAGTATCTTACACAAGCGCTCTGTATCCTTGACTATTTTGGATGTGACAAAAATCTCACCCGGGTAGTAAGGCGAAAATTTTTGAGAAATGTGAAATAACAACTTCACTTTGATTACAACTAGATTCTTTCTGTCCCGGTGCACCTGTCATTGGGTTAAATGAAATCGATTATTTACAGACTCTACGTATACAAAATATCCATCGACAATAAAAATCAATCTAGAAAACTATCCATTTACAGCATCAACAAACATTTGAAGAACCGGTTTCTGACAACCATGAAACGAAACTCTCCTCTCTCTCCTCACGTCTTTCTCCTCGCCTCTCTCTCTCTCTCTCTCTCTCTCTCTCTGTTTAGCGTTTGGTGGAAAATCCACGAGGCGAGTCTTTTTCACAAGAGGTTTTGATTTGTGGAGCACATTATAACGCTTTATTTTAAGCATAGTGCAAAGCAGATTTTATGTTTATTTTCGGCAGACGCATAACGCGTACCTTTCGCTTCCCTTATTTTGTCCCTTAGTCCTCACATTCCAGGAGCGCTGTTTCTAACAAAAAGGGATAAATTTTTGCTTTTTGTTCTATTAAGCATCTATTGTTGGCAGTTTTTAACTTCATTAGATGAAGTGGCTTAATGCCTTGTCTGGAGCGATTTCCATTAAAAAAAATGCTTTTCTGTAGATTACATGGCCATGTGCAAATTCAATGTCAGTATATATATTATTTTATTCAATTTAGGTAAATGCAATTACTATGAATCGCTACAATAAATTTACTGTTTCAATCTTTAAATACATCGTCAGGGGCCTTACTTGAGGCCAGTCATTTAATGAAATTGAAAACCGAATAGAAAAAATAGAAAGAAGAGAAAATAGAAAAGGAAGAAAAGTAAAAAAGTTTTGAAGAACTCTTCCTTCTCTTCTTTCCGAAACATTTGTTTCCTTTTCTTTTGCTCTTCTTTCTATGTTTTCTATTTTTTAATATTTAGTATTCATTTTCATTAAATGACTTGTGTCGAGTAATGTAACGTTACTCTTACATACAAACAAAAGAAAAAAAATAAATAAAAATCCGAATCAGCTTTTTTTTAAGCAAAAGTTTTTTTTATTGCTGTTACTTTCGACACCACTTAAAAAAGTTTCTCGCATCCACCTGTCCATTTAAGTCCGACACGCGCGTCTTATTCTTGCGACCGCATGCTGGCCCCAGCTGGTTCCAGCTGGCTCACACTCGTCTTCGACTTCACACGTCCATTCTCTTCGACGCCTACTTTGCTTCTGCCTCGAGCACGTCGTGCATTTTTCTCGCTTTTTGCTTTTTCTTCTCACGCACACTTCCTAATTTGCATATGCGCATTTTCGACTACTGTTTCTGCTGCTTATACCTTCGCAAGCCACTCATTCTCTGCTGCTGCTGATACTATCCAACGCGCTCGTGTGCACTATATTACAGTAAGACCAGAGGTATATTGACGCCTGACTATATATTTTAAGACTGAAACAGTAAATTTATTGTAGCGAATTAAGGGAAGTTTTTTTTTTTTACCTAATTTGAATAAAATAATATCTTGTATTTTAATTGAGCACTATCACAACCTCGTTGAAATACAATGGTTTTTACTTTTGGATATTTCTAACCCGGAATATATATATATATATATATATATATATATATATATATATATAATTATTTACTATAATAATTATTCAATACCTACAGACACTAGTGTTGCATCATTTTGGGAATCATCAGTGCAGGATGTCACGATTACCACCAGTCGATAGATTCGAACCTGGCGACAGAAGCCATGCCTGGCTTCATTAGCAAGGACCTAATCCATTCGGCTACTTTTAACCGCAAATTCTGTTGAATATATTTAACATTTATTTTTCGTAAATGCTTTTTAACGCATACATGATGTGTCAGCGTTGTAAAGGTTGCGAAGAAATAAGTTTATCAATGGCAGACATGAAAATTCTTCGATTGTAAAGAATGCCAATATTTTCTAAAGTGTAAATATTCTAACGCATATTCTTCATTCAAAGTATAGTACCTAAAAGAAAAGTTAACACTAAAATAAATTGGCAAGCGTTTTGTTGACATATGTAAAACGGAAAGACAAACAAAAAGAAGCCACACCGTATCGTAAAATTTAAATCGTTCCTTTACAAAACGCTAATCCAAACAGCATATGACTGTTCAATGCACATCAAGATTGAGTTTTCTACTCAACTGTCGATAAATTCCATTTGATCTATTGAGTATTCTGTTTTTCTTTTAAAAATAAAAAATAAATCGCAAATAAAAATATAAGATGAATAAAAGTGTTTTAAGATCATATCGCGATCTCGGATTTTATCATATACTAGCAGTTCAGTCCGGCTTTGCTCGGGTACTATGTACTGCTCATAACTTGCCTTAAAATTTTTCGACCAAAATTTGTCTGAGTAATTTTTAAACTTTGACCCCACGTTTGACCCCTTAACATTTATTATTTTAATATCAAATCAAAATAAAATGTTTTACCCATGTCCAAGTTATCTACATCTAAACTTTCAAGTCTTTATAGCTAAAATTGGCGGAGGAATTTGTTGAATCTGCAAAGGTCAACTCTTTCAACGTTGACCTTTCGGCAGACAAATTTTTGCCCCAAAACTTATTAAAATGCTTGCCGCATGTCTGAATACCCGTTATGTATAAATTTGAAATGTTTAAACTCAAAATTGGCTGAGTAGTTTGCTACACACAGCAAACGTTAAATCTTTTGAACTTTGACCCCTTGGCAGCTCAAATTTTCGACTCAAACACATTAAAAAGCTTGCCCTATCTCTGAATACTCTTTATGTAAAATTTCAAATGTTTAGACAAGAAATAAGCTGAGTAATTTGTTAGAGACCGCAGAGGTAAAATGTTATTTAACTTTGACCCTAATTTTGACCTCTTAACATGTTTTATTTTGGGCTCAAATCAAATTAAAAGTTTGATCCATGTCCAAGTAACCTACATCTAAAATTTTAAGTGTTTAGACCCAAAATTTGCAGAGGAGTTTGGTAGAGTTTTCAAAGGTCAAATCATTGAACTTTGACCCCGTGACAGACAAATTTCTGGTCTAAAACCGATTAAAAAGATTTTCCCAAATCTCAAT
>NC_136499.1:34685028-34687528 GCF_053919585.1 Euprymna scolopes
GAAATACTCAAAGAAAAGTTTTGTTTATTATTAAAACAAACGGATTGAAAAATATTCTCATATAAAAATTGTTTGTTTTGCAGTTTATAAAATAAATAAAATGAAATATTCGAATTCCTTCGATAGAAATAAAAGTTGCTCCTATAGAAATAAAACAAGCTCACTTATCGTTATCTTTTGTTAGATTAAAATTATCCCAATGTGCAATTACCCCCGTGCCTTCACCTACATGTTAATCTGGTAATGACGTCACGCTGTCATTTTCATAGGCCTATTCTCTCGGTAGCCGTGGTTCAGGACGATTAGAAACAATGCTGAATTAAGCGAAGAGCACATACAACGCCTAAAATTCCAAAATTGTCACCTATCTAGTACTAGCTAGGCTGAACGTTGCTTAACTTATGTAACGAGAACCGGTGTGTCAAATGTGGCTGTGTATGTAACTGTACACACACACATATATATATATATTGGAATAAGAGTGAAAGTACCAGGATGTGTGTATATATGTATATGTATGTATATATATATATATATATATATATATATATATATATATATATATATATATACACACTCAGTTCCAGCTTCCAAATAGATTTAAGACCACGTGGAAACATCCTTGATCTCAGCATTGGCACCTTCTAGACTATGTCATCGTCCGCCAGAAAGATAAAAAGGATATCCATATCACTAAATCAGCAGTAAGTGTAGATGACTGTTGGACTGACCACCGTCTGGTCATCACACGTGCTAAATATACCACCAGAAAGAAGCCCAAATTTTAATTAAAACAGTAATCTCGGAAAAAAATATAACCCCTCAAAACTTCACCTAACAGAGGTAAAAACAAAATACCAACACACCATCGAACAACAACTTCGTATAAACCCAACCAATTCTTGCAACCTGGAAGAAGAATGGTTGTCAATCAGTAAGATCATTAACGAATCAGCCAAAGTCACAGTTGGTTTGAAGAAAAAGAAAAATCAAGACTGGTTTGATGAAAACTGTGCTGAAATTAATCAACTCATTCAAGAAAAGATAAACGCTCGCCATGCTCATGAACAAGACCCTCGAAACTGGCATAAAACAAACATCTACAGAAACCGCAAAAAACAGTGTCAATCAAAATTACGGGAACTAGAAAACAAATGGTGGCAGCTGAAAGCTTTAGAATTGGAGGGTTTTGCGGAAGCCCGCGACCTTAGAAGTTTCCATGCCGGTGTAAAACAAATTTTTGGCCCCATTGGATCCTCCATCGGAACACTCCTTGCAGCAGATAATACCACCATCCTCAACGATCCACAATCAATTCCGGATCGTTGGAAGGAGCATTTTGCCACTCTACTCAATAAAGAATCTTCTGCAGATGAGGACTTTCTCAAAATGGTCCCACAGTACCCAGCGCAATTATGGATGAATGCACCACCATCATTTACAGAATGTCTAATTACGATGGAGCAAATGAAAGTAAATAAAGCCCCAAGGCTTGATAATATCCCTTTCGAACTTATCCACACATCTGAAAACAAGACTATTCACTCTCATTCTTAAGATGTGGGAATAAGGTCAAGTACCAAAGGATCTGAAAGACGCAGTAATAGTAACCATCTTCAAAAAGGGTGACCGAAAATCATGTGGAAATTACCGTGGGATTGCCCTTTTGTCCATAATGGGGGAAATCTTTGCCCGCATACTACTGAATCGCTTGCTGCAAGTCACGGAATCCGTCCTCCCAGAATCTCAGTGCAGCTTCCGTGCCTCTCGGGGAACAATAGATATGGTTTTCTGTGCGAGACAGCTGCAGGAGAAAAGCAAGGAACAACAGAAACCCTTCTATCTTGTATTTTATGACCTGCAAAAAGCATTCGATAGCGTTCCAAGAGATGCAATGTGGAAAGTTCTCAAGCAATTTGGTTGCCCAATCCACTTTGTATAACGCATCCAGGCACCTGTGGATTAAAACAAGGTTGTGTGCTTGCACCTACCCTCTTTTCCTTATATCTTGTTGCACGAACTTCCCCCAAATAACCCGGGGGTGGATATTAGGTACCGTTATGATGGGGGAGTTTTCAAGCCTCCTAGACTAAAATCTCAAAGCCTTGTGAAATTCCAACACATCACAGAGCTTCAATATGCAGATGAAAACATGATCCTTAGCCATTCCAAGGAAGACATCCAGAGATCCGTAAACAACTTCACGACAGCCTACCATCGCTTCAGACTCTCTGTTAATATTGGTAAGACAAAAGTGTTAGTACAACCAGTACCCAATACCATCTTACAGGACGTAAGCATTCATATCACTTTCCATATCTCGGTAGCATAATATCAGAAAAGTGCTCAAATGAGAATGAAATAGAAAGCCGAATTGGCCTCTCCTATGGAGCTTTCGGTAAACTGACGAAGCGCGTCTTCAATAGTAAACATCTTTCATGGTATACTACGCGATTGTTATACCTACCCTTCTGTAAGTGATCTCATTAAACTCTCACCA
>NC_136499.1:34692528-34837528 GCF_053919585.1 Euprymna scolopes
GTTGAACATATTTATGAAAACTCTTTGCGACTTTTGCATCATTTTTAAACATCTTTAAAAATTGGATAAAAGTTATCAAAATATAGAACATTTATTTATTATGTATGAATTTGTCGCTTCGAATTAATTTGTTGACTTTATTTTTATTTCAGACTAGCAGTTCAGCCCGGCTTTGCTCGGGCCCTATATACTGTTCATAACTTTATGTGCATTTGTATATATTTAATTAAAAACGTTTGACTCAATATTCAGAAGACCTACATCTAAAATTTCAAGTGTTTAGACCCAAAATTGTACGGAGGAGTTTGGTACAGTCTGCAAAGGTCAACTCTTTCAAGTTGGACCTCTTGGCAACCAAATTTTTGTTCAAAAACTGATTAAAAGTTTGCTGCATGTCTGAATACCCTTTATATGAAATTTTAAATATTTAGACCCGAAATTGGCTGAATAGTTTGCTAGAGACCGTAATGGTCATATCCTTTTTACTTTGACTCATTGGCAGCCTAACTTTCGGCCAAAAACCGGTTAAAAAGCTTATTCTATGTCTGAATACACTTTATGTAAAATTTCAAATGTTTAGACCAAAAATTGGCTGAGTAATTTTGCAGAGACTACAGAGGTTTAATTTTTTTTTTTAACTTAGACCCCAATTTTAACCCCATAACATTTATTGTTTTAGACTCTAATCAAATTAAAAGTTTGATTAATGTCCAAGTAACATGTATCTAAAATTTCAAGTGTTTAGACGCAAAATTGGCGGAGGAGTTTGGTAGAGTTTTCAAAGATCAAATCGTTGAACTTTAACCCTTTTACAGCCAAATTTCTGGCCGAAAACGGATTAAAACGATTTTTTCAAATCTCAGTACCCCTTATGTCAAATGTCGATTGAAAATTGACAGAATCGTTTAGTGGGAAATGTACACACACAGACACACCCACACACAGACACACCCACACACAGACCGATAATTTCAAGAAAAATTAAATAACAGATCTCTAAATTATAGAGAGGGCAGTTTGTTGGCGCCTGTATGGCAGATGTTAATTTAACAAAAAATAGCTGAATTGATGGTCGTATCGAGAGGAACATTCTAGAAGTTGAAAAAAGAAGCGAAACATCTTCCTCAAAACAAGATTCTGGAAGAAATCTGAAGCTGCCTGAAAGAGATCGTAGAACCGTTGCAAGAATTGCAAAGAAAGAGTAGAAAACGAAGCTACTCAAAATTACAACAGAGCTTTACAATCATCTGGTTAATCCGGTTTCAACAGAGATTAAACGCTGAGAACTTCACAAGGCTGAATTTCATGTGAGGGCTGCCATGAGATTATTTTCTATAATCTGGTTCGAACATGGCGTTCAACATTTAGTCCGTGGTGAATTCAGGAACGAGCAATTGGTTCTAGAGTAATATATTAGCAGATAACACCCCGAATCGATTTAAGAGTGAGTAAAATATCAAGAGTCATCCCAAATCACACCGTTACTAGAATGTCAGTAGTGTTCAGGTGGTTTACCTTTTAGACAATCGCTTCGAATGGGAAGAGAATTTTAGCGGAAGTGACGTATCATGACAGATGTGAAAAGGCAAGATATGTTAGCTTAGATGGAATAAGTGATTGAGAGACTTTAAAATCGGTTTGAACAAAACCGTGCGCTTGTGATCGGGATCTCTTTCTGCCTCTTTCTTTTTGCTCACGATCTTGTTGTTTTATAGCAAATACGAACTTGGAGTGATTGATTCATCTAGCATCTTTGGTAGTTGCCGCCTTATGATTTGATTTCGAGATCCATAGACATTGCATTATGTAAAGCTTCATTCGCTTCTCTTTGCCTTCAATTAACGACGTACAGCAGTCGGCTGTATTTCGTAAACGTGCAAAATCATACAATAAAGAATACACATATTTCTATCAATTAATTGATTTCAGGTTAAATTGTTTGAATCAAGGAAAAGTGAGTTTACAAATAAATTAAATATAAAAGTAACAAGAAAAAATCATAAATTAGTCGGTATTGCTTTCTCCCCCCCTCTCTCTCTCTCTTTCTCTCACTTTTTCTCTGCAGATATGAGTTGAATGAGATTACGCTTTATGGTGATATTCCTTTTCGTTAATAATAAACTATGATAATAAAAAAGATCTACATCTAATATTATAAATTAAAAACGGAAAAAGGAAGACCTAAAGACTCAACATTTCGTCCACTGTTTTGCGGGCTTTATCAAGAGCGAAAAGCCTAAAACTGACACATCACGTGAACATGTGTAAATCCACAGAATATATATAGTGTCACCGATTTAAAGTCTTATAATAGAGAATGTATGGCAGATGTTATTATAACAAGAAATAGCTGAATTGATGGTCGTATCGAGAGGAACATTCTAGAAGTTGAAAAAAGAAGCGAAACATCTTCCTCTAAACAAGATTCTGGAAGAAATGCCGAGATAAGCGGAGAGCACATACAACACCTAGAAATTCCAAATAGTCACCCATCTGGTATTAAACAGGCTCAGCGTGGCTTAACTTCGGTGATCTGACGAGAACCGGTGTGTCAACGCGATTATGCTGTATATTAATTTCTATATGCATAGAATATATACCCAATATTTATATACGCATTGTACATAGAAATCACATTTTTTTTACAAGGTGGTCACCACTTATCAAGGCCCGGAAGCCACTCAGGGATAAGGGTTATTGTAAGTACAGTACGTCATTTTTTTATTTATTTATTTTTTTTTTGTTTAGTGTGGATATTTAAAGTGTCTACTTAAGGGGGCGGTTCATTAGGAATTTGTTAACGCTGGACTTGAAGACATCCAAGTTGTAGTCAGGGGGGAAGCAGGCAGACGGAACAGAGTTCCACAGGCGTGTAGTTCTAAGAAAGAAGCTTTGTTCATGGAATCTACGTTTTGATTTAGGTATAGATAAAGAGTGGGGAAAGTTTGTGACAGTGGATTCAGCTAGACGGGTGTTTTTTGTAAAAGATTAGCGAGGGGCGACCAGAGATTGGAGTTCAGACAAGCACCTGCCATAGAAATAACGATAAAACAAAGATAGGCTTGCAACGTCTCTTCTGTGGGAGGGAAGAGAAAAGGGCATCCCCCACTAAGCCACGAAGTCTATTTTGTACTCTGTCAAGGCAGGATAGGCTGTTTTTAGCAGCCCCTGTCCAGATATGGCAGCAGTATTCCATCCTTGGACGTACTTGGCTTTTATATAGATATAGAATTGCATCAGTAGTGAGATATCTTCTGGAGCGGGTGAAGGATCTCACCATCTTTCTAGCGACCTTGGCAACAGACTTGATGTAAGTGTTCCATTTCAGATCAGGAGTGAAGGTCAAGCCCAGAAGCTTGTCAAAACACGGGGCTTCTCCTAGACAAGCGCCATCCATTTCAACTGATGCCAGATGGGGATCAGAGCGTTGATGATGTAAAGATAGGAGTTAACATTAACATTAACAAAATCTAAGTAAAGAGAAACAAACCACAATAGAATAATTAAGAAGATGCAAAACCTTGAAGACATGAAATTATACCATGTTAAAATTGTCTCTATAGATTTTTAGTTGTGAAATTAGCTTCAAATAGTGGGGAGATATAATAAAATCCCATTCTTTGCTTAACTGTATTGATATGATAATGATACACACCTAGGTTAATCTTTCCTTTGTTTTATTAATTTCGACTGTTCATAAACAGGGACAGAGAGTCAAGGAAGCAAGAGTAATAGCTGTGATAGAAAATAATGATGTGAAGGAGAGTAAAGCAACGTAGAGTAAGGAAAGGTGAGAATGATAGAAGCTTAATAAAAAATGTGCTACTTGATTAGTTAATTGCAAATTACGGTTAACAAGATCAATAAAAAAACGAGAATCTTTCAAACATAACCCAATATTAAAACTGGGGATTATTTTATAATTTATTATTATTAATATTATAAAATAAAAGCGTTAGCGAGAAAAAAATATTCGTTTTAAAAACGGTTATTCACCCCCAAACAACACATATTTCCACTGATATCTAAGGAGTGATGTGATCAGCGGCCAGATTTTTAGGGTCATCGTAAGTGGAGAATTGTTTTTCAAGATGGCTGTTTACATTACATTTAAATTTGTGTATGTTGGTGCAGTCGGGGAAATAGGGAGTAAGAAGGGAAATCCAAAGAAAGAAGAAAGAAACTGCTATAGCAAAAACAAAAAAAAAATGTTCGCTATCTGATGGCCTCTATGTTAAAGGGGTGGAAGTTTGTTAGTAGCTATGTTTAATTAGACGCTGGTACTTTGGCTTTGCTGCTCCAAAAATACCCTATGCATGTCGAATGGTGGCTTTATAAAACATATAGGATACTAGCTAGAGTGAGGAGCAACTATCTTTGCAGCTGACTTGGCAGTACTTTCTGTGTACGTATTCCAATTCATCTTAGAATTGTTTTTCAAGATGGCTGTTTACATTACATTTAAATTTGTGTATGTTGGTGCAGTCGGGGAAATAGGGAGTAAGAAGGGAAATCCAAAGAAAGAAGAAAGAAACTGCTATAGCAAAAACAAAAAAAAAATGTTCGCTATCTGATGGCCTCTATGTTAAAGGGGTGGAAGTTTGTTAGTAGCTATGTTTAATTAGACGCTGGTACTTTGGCTTTGCTGCTCCAAAAATACCCTATGCATGTCGAATGGTGGCTTTATAAAACATATAGGATACTAGCTAGAGTGAGGAGTAACTATCTTTGCAGCTGACTTGGCAGTACTTTCTGTGTACGTATTCCAATTCATCTTAGTTGTAAATGTTAGGCCGAGGATATTCAAGGTTGAACTCCAAGTGAGTATCAGCTATAACAAATGATGATCGAAAAGATTTCTTATAATAGTTAAACGAACAGTTGTTTTTTTGGTAGCATTAAATGTCGCCATCTATTTATGGACCCATTCTTATACAATATGCATAAAATATAGACCAAGAGTAAAAACAAGATAAGAAATACAAAAACAAAAAAAAGAAATAAATAAAAATAATGCAATTACTACAGAAAATCGACACCATCAAAAACGAAATGATTAGGATTAAGTATTGACAGATATTCGCTGATCAGGTTTTTTTCTATATCTTTTCATTTAATCGTAAAAACTAACTGTATAAACTGATCTTCGAACACTCAGATAAAAATAAGATAAAATTATCTACTACATACTTTTAGGCACCTGAAATTTCATAAGAAATAATATCTTTCCTATGCATATTGCGATATGAGGTGAGTGACATTGTTAGTTGAGTATTACAAAAATCATCAAGCACTTATGGATAAGGATCGTAAACTTTTGTTTTGTGGAACAAAATTTGACCCATCAAATATAGGAAGTAGTAAAAGTTGGTTTCCGGTACACTGATGTAAGAAAATTGGAAGAAAGCTTTACAAACTAGAATATCTAAAAGGGAAGAGAAGTATTTTCTTATTTAAAATAAACTTGAGAATTGGGTGAATATGTTGATGGGCGTAAAACAAGTTGGCTCAAATCTCATTGTTGGAAAAACAAAAGGTTTGGTAAACTAAAATAAACGTCTGATTTTTTAAACACGAATAACAAACCCTTTTTATGTAAACCGACAAGAATGTTATCCGGTGCCAGTTTAAATGCAGGTCTGGTAGATGAATCATCAATCTGTCTCATGCGACATAGTGGCAAATCTTATTAATTCATTGAAAAAGATTATGGAAATAGAAAGACTAAGTAAATGCGATATAAGGCACATGTACATATGTTAATAGTCTCTAGAAGGGATGAACCACCATCGATAACATCAAACGGAAAAGTGACCGTGTTCTATGAAAAAGACATACAGGCGGGCAGATACATAAAGACAAGACCATCAAGCCAGATATTGTAACATGGAACAAGCCTGAAAGAACTGCGCTCATTATCGATGTCACAGTCCCAAATGATTTCGGCCTTAACAAAGCTGATACGGGCAAAGATAACAAAATATCAGGACCTAAAAAATGATCTAAAAACGACATGGTCTATGAGAGAAATAGACATTATACCGGTTGTGATAGGAGCAACTGGCTTAATAAGAAGGAATCTTCAGAAATACTTAGAAGCAATCCCTAGAAGACCAAGCTGTAACGAAATACAAATAGCAGCCATAAAGGGAACAGTATCTATTCTTAAAAGAGTCCTCGGATATAAATTTAAATCATAACAAAATCAAGTGTTAACTCCCGGAGGGATTAACCCCGTCATCTCTTAAAACTTACTGAAGTAAAATAAAAATGTAAAGTAAAAAGACTTTGAATATCAAATACCACATACATTTGTCAGCATGAAAATAATTTTGTATGAAATCTGAAAGTGTAAATGAATCTTTAATACAAAATGAACTATTGCTCTTCAAAACTGATTCCAGTATACTGAAAATCCATTTGGCTATGTTATGTTGAGAAGATCCTTTCATAGATAATATGAGTGTTTAATGATTTTAAGAAAAGGATAGAACTAAAACGTGTGGTCAGAATGGTAGCGAGAAAAAAAAAACATCTTTGATCCACTAAATTAGATGTTTTTGGAAATTGATCTTTCACCACAGAGCATCTGATAAATCATCGTTCATGTGCCTCTAAATTTAGTTTCGATATATTCTCCATTTTAAACCAAGTCGTAATTTGGCAATTTTAGTTTCAATAATTTCTAGCAGCGTATTGGCGTGATTCCGTGTTTTTTTAGCTACCGATTTAAACTAAAAATATTTTCTAAATAGGTTCTTCCAGATTTAAAGGAGCTTTTGTCTGATTTTCTATTTGAAATCGTGAATGTACGCTACTAGCTCTGATCCGAAAATCCAATATGACAGTGAAGACTGTCCCGCGTTTGGATGAGATATCTCTTTATTTTTGGGTGAGGGGATTCTCTGAACATCGCATTTAAATAAGTGTTTAAAAAATTTGTGAATTTTTATCGTCTCCCCACTTTAGTTATCTTCTTTTTATTTTCTCTCTTAAATTTTGAAGATATTTGTTTATCTCTGATCTGTTGTATGAGAACATAAAACTATATTTTCCATCATAATGGCGAAACACGCGTAAGATAATAATGGGGAAAAATATAGGAAATTGTCTGAAAATGTAAAATAAAAAAATATAAAAAAGAAACAAAAAATAATTCTTTTGATCATTGAAATGTAAGTTACCAGTACACACAGACACACGCATGTGTTTGAAACCGACGGTACTAATCTCCTGTAATACATATCTATATAATCATAAAACTCATTGGACAGCATCCCGTCTTGAATCTTATATATATATATATATATATATATATATATATATATATATATATATATATATATATATAATATTTTTTATTTATATCTCTTCTTCTCTATATAAATAAAATGAACCCATTTTTCACGTCTGATTTTGACCTTAATAGAATTAAAAATCAAGATATTTCATGCAAATATAATATGCACAAACGGCAGAACAATATCTGAGGTGTGTTATAGGCTTATTATTTCTCAAATTCCTCGATAATCTTAGATTTCTATACTTTTTCTGCTGAGAAGTCACGGCCAAAATCGGTTAAGATCAATGGAAGTGGTAAAATATTTTCTCTCTAATAAATTCCTCCTCCCCCCTGCCACCACTTAACACCGTTTGGGGATCGTTCACAAGGAACAGTTGAGAAGAGAACACCGGTTTGGCTTCGTAGTTCTTTCATGTGAAGTTATTTAAAATCACTAAACTTAGCTGCAGTGCTCTGTGGCGTAGTGGTTAGCGTGCTGGACAACTCACATTATATTTTCACGTTCGCGCCGACCTACCGTAGTCGCTTTTTTTTTTTCCTAAACAACTGGAATGGACTTTTCTTGGTGGCAGAACTGTTAACGTTGCAGATGTTTTTTTGTTTTGTTTTTTTTCACACTTTATTTTCCTACGTTTACTCATGACTCCGGGTTTGATCCTTCCTACTTACCTACCATAACATTTTTTAAAACTCCTCCCCGTCCCGGAAGCAAACACTCGGGCAACGCCGGGTACCCCCGCTAGTAGACAAATATTACATAGTCGCTACACTGTAATTTTTCAGATAAGTGGTCGGTTCGGACAACAAGCCGTAATAAAGCCTGTGTTCCCGTGAAGAAGTTTGGTTTTTAACTGAATGAATAAAAGAGATTAAAAACAAAATATAAAATGAGAACGTTAAATTAAGAAGGAAAGGGTGGGGGGTTAAGTGACATTTTGGACTCTAGACATTGAAAAGAAAGAAAGAATAGACGGCAAGAGAAAAAAAAAGAAAGAAGGAAAAAAGAAAAAAGAAAAAAAGAGAAAAAGAAAAGGAAAGAAAAGCGAGAACAGAAGGAACTCCAAAAGAAGGTCAGTGTGGATTAGAGCGTCAATAAGAGGTGGGAGGAAGATGAAACGCTATTGAGTTGTCTATAAAGAAAGGAGAGGGGGATTTGTCAAAACATAAGGACTGGTATAAAGAGTAAATTATTGAGAAAATAAGGAGTTAAATTAAAGGAAGGGTGGAGAAAAATAAAAGTATACATCAGAACAGTAATTTAAACATATAAACACTCGTGTATATACGTATATGTACATGTGTGATTTTTCGTACATCACCGCTAATACGTAGAATATAAAACTATAGCCAACCCACATATATACTCATCAAAAGACTTAATAAGGTATCTTGTTATATTATCACTCCCGTCTGGGATCCAATCTACTGATTAACGGGTTGCGTATGTCGGCCATATTTTCTCCTATTTTCTACACCACTCCACTTCTCGTCAACCTAATAGCAATCTTTTGCCCTTATAACCGTCCGCTCCATGTCAGAGAAATAATCTTTATTCTCCATAGAGCGATTCCTGTTCGCATTTCTTTTTTCAATATTTGGGGAATCCATTTCTACAAGTTTCAGTTAAAACCTGCCTCTTTTGGTCCATACCATATGCGAACACCGAATTTCCCGACAACCATCTGTTACCAAAGAAAATCACGAAACAAAACATAAAAAAGCATACAAATCACTTCCGAAAATATAAAATAATTTACCGACCGTATTAAAAGCTACCCTTGTCACTGACCATTGCATTTCTTGTATCTCTCATTCATATCTCGCAATTAATTTTTGCTTTTGTGTCTTTTTTTCTTAATAATTATAATTAAGAAAATCTCATCTAATGAAGCGAAAAAAAAAAGATAGGAACGCCTTTATAGAAATGGAAAAGCGCATTTTGCATGTAACATCCGTCTGTTACAACAGACACATTAAACTGCAAACATCGCAACAATCAACAAAATTATACCGAAAAAAAGTCTAAAGTTCTTATACAGTTCTCCAATTCGGGCAGAACCGGCCAACTTTGGCAAAAATAGCGAAACACTTCCATTTTCATGGATTGGATTCAGAGCGTAAAATTTCACAAACATTTTCTTCTTATTATTAAAAAAAACAACGAAAGTAACAGGAATTACTCTTAAATGTAATGTGAACAACAGTTTCTCTCCAAATCAACGACAAAAAAAAAACAATCAGTAAAACATCTTAAATCTCATTCACGCATTTCAGCTGTTATGGTAATGTTATGGTAATAAAAATGAAAGGAACACAGGACTCTTAGAACCAAACATAAAATCACATATATTACACGCAAGGCGGGTTGAGCAATACCATTCCTCAACTGTTGGGTGTTTGCGCACGACCTGATTCGCCGCGTACCAAATCTCTGACTGCCGAGCACCGGTACTCGTTACCGAAAGTGTCGTCACCAGAGGAAGTGACGTCATGGTAACAACAATATTCTCTTTACAAACCCATTAAAAAATTCAAGTAGTCTCACATGTTATGTTAAAAAAATAACCGTCCTCTTTAAAAAAGTAACAAAATTCACAGACTGTGCAGGTATTATATTCTTACAATGTTTCTCTTTCAAAAGTCGTAAACTAAATGCTTTCCGTAATATTTTTCTTAAAATTAAAAAAAAAAAAACTCAAGAAAATCAATTCTCTTTACAAAACAAACGTTTTACAGTCAACAATTTCTCTTTTAAAATTCATCACACGTTTATTTTTTATATTCCCATAAGTATTTTACTTTTTCTGACAAAAAACTTCATCACACACACACACACACACACACACACACACACACACACACACACACACACACACACACACACACACACACACGCACACACGCACACACACACACACACACACACACACACAAACAAGAACGCCTGTGCGAACATAAACAAGGCCGGAAGCATTACAGCACACACACACACATACACATACACACACATACACGCACATTTCTACACAACAAAAACTTTCGCTTATATTTTAGAATATCTCCATAGTTTTTAAACAACAAAATTCGATTGCTCCTTCTCTCGTTGTCTCTTTTCACAAAGCCTAAAAGTTCAATATAGCTACATTAAAACTTTTCAGAAACAAAAACACAGTTCCCATTTTATTAATACAATTTCTGCAGCCAACTAAAAATATACAATTTGTTTGACATTTAAATCATAACATTTTAAAATATAAATCTTTCTTTTTTTTTCAACATTTTGTCTCAGTTTTCCTTTTAAACTTCCTTGTTTTTTCTTTTTCTTTGCAACCGTATCACTCTGTGTCTATCCCACACTAGACACACATATCTTTATAATACACAATACGGTTAAGCGTGGCGCCTTTTTTTTCAAATTTTATGAAAGCTATTTATTTTTGTGTGTATATTCCTATATTTTTTCATTAGGTATTTATGTGTGAGTGCGTGTATTTTTCTCTTACTTTTTTCTCGTGTTTGTTGGTTTCTTTTCTTTCTTTTTTCATTGGACCCCCTTTTTGTCTTTTTAATTTTTTTTCGGGCTTTCTTACTTAACAAAATATCAACACATTCGCTTGTGTATTTAACTCTAAATTATTTTTTTCTGTATTCCAGCAGATAACTGATATTTTTTCAACAGACACGACATAAGGCTTTCTTTTCAAATTACATTAACCACATAGAAACATTTTCCAATGCAAACTTTTCTTTTTCTTTACGTAACAACGAGCAATTACATTAGAATAACATTTGTGTATATTTACTTTATTTTTACATGTGCAGCATCCCGCTCTTTTTCTGATAGATGAAGTGTGTGTGTAGCTTTTTTATAGTTCTGTAGACCCATTTATGTTTTTTCTTTTTTTATGTTCTTTCTTTCATTTTGTTTCGTGTTCACCCAGGTTCCTTCGTGGCACGAAGTCACCAAAATAGTTATCGCAGCACAAAAAATGATATGTAAGATTTCTACGGAAGGATTTCTGTCTGTTGCGTGTATATCTTATTACGTGTATCTCTTATACGAGTGTGTACGCAGCCGTGATCGTCTATCTATGTATTTATGTGTCTGTATTTGTTAGTGGTCATAATGTCTTATCGTCTAAGTTTGTACGTGTGTGCATATGTGTATAACGTTACTAACAGCTTTTTTTTCCTGCCTTCTGGCTTCATCGCCTGTAGCTGCAAAATGGGAACTGTGTGTACAAAACAACAAGTCAGAGGCTTCCTTTAATTAATACTTGGCTTTTTTCTTTATCAGTCTTATGTGCTTCTTTCTTATTGTGCGTTCTTAACTCTTTTTTGCGTTTTTCCGACGCATTTTTGCGTCAATCCCAACGTGACTGTTCCGCCTTAAACCAAGACCGCCTTAAAAGACAAGATGGCCGGTGGGCAAAAATAATTTAATCTGCTGACGTCATCACGGATAGTCCCTTTACCGGTGTCAAGCAACCAACTGTTGTCACCGCTAGATATCGTAACGTATTGTAATATTTCTTTTTTTATTAAACGGTGCTTCGTTCCAAATTGCAGAGGAAATTATTGTAAAGGACCGAAAGTTACAGTATTTTCATTTCCGAAAGATAAAGAATTATCTTGTCTATGGAGTAATGCAGTAAAAAGAAAAGATTTTACACCATCTCCATTCAGCAAAGTAAGTTTTAACGTGCTCCCCCCTGTATTTAACACGATGTAACTATAATTTAATTCAAGATTATCTCCTAAGTTTTTTTTACCATTCAAAAGAAGAAGCTTCAAATAAATTGCTAATATTAAAAAAATTTTTTTACAGCATACAAAACTAATGAAAATGCGAGACATTTACATTTACATTATCGATTCTTTAAAACACATTCTTTTGAAGAGACGATTTTTTTAAGCTGTTGACACACATGTTTTAAAAATCTAGCAAAAATTAATTTTCCTTAAATTTTTCAATATTTAAAAATAAATTATGCCGGCTGATAAAATTTTTAAACTTTTTTTTAAAGCTAGAAAGATAAAATTTAAAAATACTTATATATATATATATATATATGAAACCAAACTAAAAAAAAAAACGCGCGTTCACTCGTGGTGTTAAAGTTCATATTATTAACGTATTTTAACAAACTGAAAATATGGATATAAAAAATGATTTTGCATGTTATTTTTGTGAAATAATCCTAAATAAGAAACATGATTTTTTCTTTAGGTTAATTATTTTTTTACTGAGCAATACTTCATGAATTTATTAATGTTTTAAAAAATGGTTGAATATGAAGAATAACTCCACCTTCGAGAATTCCTTTAAAATTACCACTTTTATAAGTTTTCGGGTGCGCTGAAAACGAAAATAACATTTAAAATTAAGGCAAACGAGTATTTTCTAAGATATCTTTAAAAAAAACTACTTGTTTCCTGGAAATTTAAAGGATTTTCCGAGGGTAAATAGTGACCACAAAGTGGATGGTCAGTTTACGTTAAATTATTATAGAAAAGTGATCCCCCACTTTTTTAACTAACATTTCTTGGAAACTACTCGTTTGCCTTAATTTCAAATGTTATTTTCGTTTACAGCGACCTCCCAAATCTATAAAATTAGGAATTATAAAGTAATTTTCCAAGGTGAAGTAATTCTTCATATTTACCAAAAACTGTTTATGACTATTTTAGTCAACAACAACAAAAAAAAAAGTTCATTAATAATTATTTTTCTATCTTATCGTTTTTTTGTCATGTAATTTTGGGTTTGTATTACTGTACACATAGATTCGAAAAAGTTGTCAAAAAACAAATATATAACAAATAAATGTTATCAAAGGCAAGATAAGTTACTTTTCTACCAAACTGGATATATTTTTTGTGTTTTTATTCAATGTAACATTCACCTCGAAAAACATACAGTGTTTACCGATGTATTGGAAAATTCAAGATGGCGTCTGATTCTCTCTTTAAAACGGTAAGTTTGGGAAAATGTGTTATAAATAAAAACCCAGATAAAATACTGTTAAAAACACGCTCAATATATGTTACCGTTACATAGGTTGACATATATTCGGCGGGTTTTTAATAGTATTTTGTATAGTTTTTTATTTATAACATCTTTTCCCAAACTTACCGTGTTAAAGAGAGAATCAGACGCCATCTTGAATTTTCCAATACATCGGTAAACACTGTATGTTTTTCGAGCTGAATAAATATGTTACATTGAATAAACACACGAAAAATATATCCAGTTTGGTAGAAAAGTAACTTATCTTGCCTTTGATAACATTTATTTGTTATATATTTGTTTTTTGACAGCTTTTTCGAATCTATGTGTACAATAATACAAACCCGTAATTTTTGTAAAAGTCAAACATATGGTACGTTTTTTTTTAAAATTATTTCTTTAGGTATGTGAACTTCATTTTCGACCTGAAGACATACGGCGAGAGACTACAGCATTTGATGAAAAAACCGGAAAGTCAATCACTGCTAAATTAAAAAAATCCATGTCTTAGAGATGGTGCTATTCCTAGAATACTACCAAACTGTCCCTCCTATTTATCATCATCAACCACTTTTAGAGAGTCACCTAACGCAAAGAAAATGCGTTTAGAAAACTCTGCCCTTAAGCATGCCTTATGTGAAAGTGTTGCTGACGAGTTAAAGTTACAAAAACGTAACACTTTCCATAGCATTGATGATTTGGAAACAAAATTGAACTTCCTAAATAAAAATTATTGGACTTTTATTAGGCAGGAAAATACTATTATGATATATCATATATACAGATGCCCATGCCCAAAGATAAAAATGTCCCTTGTAATTGAATCGGACTTGGCCGTTGCAGTATTCTGCAATGATGTTAAAATGAGTTCTATAGGGGAGTATAAGGTTCCTAAACATGTAACCGATAAAAATACTCTACAGATTTTGATGGAAAACATGAAAAAAATGGACATCGAAGAACAGCAAACCAAAACGTCAAATACAATTTCTTTATTAAAATTAATCTTGTCATTTTTGTTATTAGTACAAGATGAGTCATTCAAATATGTCAATTCAATTAAATTCATTTATGAACAAATAAATATAATGACAATGAATAAGGTTAATTATTTAAGTGAAATGATGATATTCTCTTCTTTATTATATAACTGCTCCCCTGGAGGTTACAGACTGTTAAGAGACACTAAAAATGTGATTTTACCATGTTATTCAACTATCAGGAGATTAACCTTATCAATGTCTATGAATCCTGTAATTGAACAACATGATAACAATTTCCTCATGTATATTAAAAATAAATTCAAGTTACTAATGCCGAAAGACACCACAGTATCTTTACTTATTGATGAAATACATCTCAAACCTTATCTTGATTATAAAGGTGATAATATTGTTGGTTTAGCTAACAACAGCAATGTACCTGCCACAAGTGCATTTGCTTTTATGCTTAGCAGTGTATTCTCACAATATAAGGATGTTGTGCATGTTATGCCAACTAAATGTCTTCGAGCTGAGAACTTATTTGACATAATCAAATGTTTAATAATTGGCTTAGAGGAGATAGGCTTTAGAGTATTATGTGTTATAACAGATAATAATGCAATAAATAAAAAAGCCATGGCTTTCTTTTGTAGCCCAGCAAAGCTTTCAATTGTCTATCCACATCCATTTATAACGTCTAGACCTCTTTTTTTCTTATTCGACTCAGTACATATACTAAAATGCATTAGAAACAAGTGACTTGGCCAAAAAGATGAAAGTAAATGCATGATGTTCCCAAAGTTTTGTTATAATGGAAATCATGAATTGGATAACATCCAAAATGCTCCATTTTCTAGTTTGCATAAACTTTATGCGATAGAATCTCAATCGCTTTTAAAATATTGTTATAAGTTGACTGCAAAGGCCCTTTCTCCCACTACTTTTGAAAGGAAAAATGTTAATTTGGTTTTGCAAATTTTCAACGAATATACTATTCAAGGTTTGCTAACCTTAGGCAAACAGGAATGCTTGCCAAATTATGCAGAAATCGCAGAATACATACAAATATTTTATATTTGGTGGACAATACCGAATGTGAAAACACCAAATAAAGGTTTTCAGCTTCGTAATAAATATGCGAATCCACTTACATTAAATATTGATAATTACAGATTTCTCTCTATGTTCTGTGACTGGTTAGAAACTTGGAATAGCATACCTGGAAGAACTGGTAAGTTAACAAAGGAAACATATACTGCTTTGCACCATACAACTTACGCAATTTTAGAATTAACTAAATATTGCATTAGAGAACTGAACATGGTGTATATATTACCAGGAAAGTTTCAGACAGATAACCTTGAGGCAAGGTTTGGCCAGTATCGGCAACTTAGTGGGGATCAGTATAATATATCGATACGTCAAGTGTATGAATGTGAAAAAAAAACTTAGAATGTTGTCAGTTTTAAAATTGAGTTTACCACTTAATAACCAAACTACTGATTTGAAGAATTTACAAGAAACTAACTGGGATGAAATGACAACAGAACAACAGTTAGATGTTTATAAATTTAACATAGATGTAACAGAAGATGATATTAATCGGTGCAAAGCAGTACTTCCTGTTATATTATACTTAGCAGGCTATTGCTGTGATGCAGTCTTTAAAAAATTGAAATGCAATAGTTGCAAAAACTTAATATCTGTGAGAGATACTATTGAAGAAATAGCTGAAATAAACAGCTACTTTCAGGGTATTAACAGAGGTTCTCTGTTATACCCAAATGATACAACTAATAATTTTGTGTTATATAATTATATAGTCATAAATAAACTTACCAAATGCGATTATTTCTTTCATTCTATTCATCAAATAAAATTAGCCATGTATATAACCTTAAATATTTTGGCTGATCAACATCTTTTATTTAATGTTGACTCTTGTGATGAGGGTCAGCCTATACAACAAATTGAAAAAAATGCTCATATGGAGTTCTTCGAATTCCCTCATAGATAATTTTTGTCGCAAGGAGAATGACAACATTAATAAAAAGAAAATTCAGAAAAATTCAAACTTTTAATTAAATTCCACAACGGATTTTTATAATGTCTGATGTATTTAATATTTGAAATATTTCTGCATTAGTAACTTTGTTTATACTAACATTATTTGTTTGATTTTAATTTTAACTTATCGTTTGTTCTTCAGTTAAACTAATTTATTGTTCGTTTTTCAGTTAAACTAATTTATTGTTCGTTTTTCAGTTAAACTAATTCATCGTTCGTTTTTCAGTTAAACTAATTCATCGTTCGTTTTTCAGTTAAACTAATTCATCGTTCGTTTTTCAGTTGAACTAATTCATCGTTCGTTTTTCAGTTAAACTAATTCATCGTTCGTTTTTCAGTTGAACTAATTCATCGTTCGTTTTTCAGTTTTGATTAAAAAACAAATTGTTCAAATGATTTAAAAAAAAAATTCATTTCGATTTAAATCAAATTCATTTCGATTTTTAAAAATATTGTTTTTTTGATTGTGGTTCATTTTGATTAAAGATATTCATTTTGATTTTAAAAAAATATTGTTCATTTTGATTAAAAATATTCATTTTGATTAAAAAAAAATCATTTTGATTAAAAAAAAAATCATTTTGATTTAAAAAAAATTCATTTTGATTTAAAAAATATTGTTCATTTTGATTAAAAAAATATTCATTTTGATTAAAAAAAATAGTTTAATTTTAATATTTGTTTATTGTCTTAACTCATATCAAATGTTTTGCTTGTGTTCTGTTTCAAATATTCATAATCTTACATGCATAATTTTCATTTAATTATATTAAATAAACTTCAAGTTTACAACAAATATAATCGTGTTCCTTCACTTTTTTAAAATGTAATTTATAAGTAATTAAAGAACGCATTCTAATCTTTAAAATCTATAATACAACGAAATATTCAATTGCTTATAATATTTAAACAAACAACTTGTGTTTTTTATTATTTTTTTATTATTAATATTAGATGAGTTTCAGTATAAATCATCGTGTTCTTTCTTTATTTCTTTATTTTAATCTAATTTTGAAGTTTTGTAACGCTGTCTGTAAAAATTACTGTTCATTATTGACAGTCAAGAGTTCCACATATCTTGTTTGTTGGAACCTCGGCGATAACGTTTCAGCTGGCCGGCCATCTTTATAACGAAGGCCACGCTTAAACCGGAAACCAGACTGACTTGCATGCGAGAGAAAAAATATCTTCCTATCTTCTTATTCATGCTCTCCATCTTTTATTCTTTCTTTCCACGTTTTCTTTCAGACGAATCCGAATTATCTGTTTCAGGTGCTATTGTCGACCTCAGCTACAGAGTTGAACATGCGTCAACCTATACCCTTGAACTCTTTTTGTACTAACCACTCTTCACAGCAATGCCACAATTTTCCACATGCCAGCGTAACTCGGGATACATTACATATCATATTTATATTATAATATAGTTATATTCCTATCTGTTTGTTACCAATTTGGTTACTCTATACAAAAGGTACATTGTTTTACAAATAGATTTTTACACTGAAAACGAACTCTTACATACTTTTATTCCTGCATTTCTATATACACTATTTATTCAAAAGGAATTAAAATGCAAGAGGTTATTTCATTTGCATATTACATTAAAGAAAATCTGCTGTAAATTTTTAATGGAAATTAATAATATAATTGTTTTAAGTATTCTTTTTAGAAATATTATATAAAATTGATTTATCTCCGTTACATTATAATTTGATTAGAGAAATTCCCCTCTGAACCAACTTATGGTAGTTTTGCAATAACAGATGCCACATACAGATTTATTATGTCTAAACTTTTACTCACTATCTTATGTAACTTTTAAATGCCATTACAGGCATATTTATTCGTTATAATAAAATCCTATCTTACTTTCTACGAGCGACATTATTACGATTGCCAAGATCTATAGACGAAGTAGTTCGTATTTTCCCCTCTACCTGAAAAATCCCCCCACTCTCTTACTAAGGACCGGGTAAATATATAACCATTATAACTATATTGATCTGACACCCTTAATAACTGGATTAAACACTCAGATGCCTACAACTACCACGCACTTTACTATTCGAAAGTAATGATTTCTCCCCCAAACAACTCCGCCTATTCCCATTGGCTGCGACTATGAAATTCTATTATTCCGGATTGTACACTAACATACCAAAAACGAACACCGAAGCCCTTAATCAATATGGTCGATCAATTCCCATGCATTGTTTTAAATAATTTATACTTTACTATCGTCGCTTTTTTTCATTTTACAGACTGATTTTTACATATACTTACAAGTTATACATGGCATTACGCATTATTAGGATTAGCATTATTTACGTATTGTTACATAAAAAAAAACGCCAGAGCTCTTTTATATCACACCCGGTTTCCGCGTCCTAAATTAAACGATGCTTAAATGAGCATCTCTTTTTAAATCATTGCGACAGTGGGTATTTACATAAACCTCTCGCCGAATCTATTAATGAAAGAGAGTTATAATAGCCCCCTATATGAAACTGGCACCGATCAATGATTGGGGTGATTAGGCAAAAAAATATATATATTTTTCACTTTCGAAATCTTAAAAACTATTTCTTTTTATATAAAACATGTTTTTACAATCTAAGTCTGAATTACGTCACGATAAATTATAATTTATTACTATTCATTCAATTCGTATTTGACTACATTTACGCAATTTTTCTTTTTTACGAGGAGCGTGCAATAAGTAATGCCCCTGACACACTTCCCATAGCGGTAGAGCAACGAAAATTGACACAGTTATGAATCTTTCTCTACATAGGAACCACCCAGAGTTATGCATTTCTCTCATCGTTTGATGCAGCTCTGGAGACCGTTTTTGTATAACACCTCAGGTTGGTCCCCCAACCACGACGTGACTTCAGAAATCAAAGCTGGTACTACTACTCCGAGTCAGAGTGGACCTGGGAGCAATGGCAATTAAAGGGTGGCTCCAAACTCCCTAAAACCCGCAAGCTGGAGCCTCACTACTGGATATAGTTTAAGGTCATATCCAGGACCACAATCTATTTTAACTTTGGTGGAATCAAGTAGCTTTCGAGATATAATGACGTGTATTATGCACTGTAATTCACTATTCTACACATGCGCGATAAAAAAAGTGTACTTCTCTAAGAACGACCCCCCCATTTCTTTTGGTTTATAGTCTTTGCGGATGGATATGCTCACAACATGTGTCAAGGTTGAACTTAGACAGTCCCCCCCTCATAAAATTGGTGTCTATTCCGAAAGCTGTTCTTACCACAGTGTTGTTGGTCGTGTCTATTCCATACGATGTTCTTAACATGAGGAGGTTAGGGGTGTCTATTCCCAAACCCGTTCTTAACATTAGAACGTTGGGGATTGGCCACCACAACAACAACAAAAACCATAGTTTAATTTTTTACGAGGAAGGAGCATGCTTCAACGGGACAACTGCGTTTAAAAACGGAAGTAAGTTTTCATTTAATCGATGAGTTATTTCCCTTATTTTATTTCGGTTGAATTTCACAGATGAAGATTACTATGTGGCATGCTTCGAAAAATCTAAAATATGGTCAAGAAAATCATAACAATTAATGGTTATTTGATGTATTTTATATAGTATGTGAGTAAACCTGAAACGTTTTTTTTTACCTGGAAACGTCGGAGATGTACAACTAGTATCAATTGAAAATATATATTATCGAAGTGTCCGCATTTCACCCTGTTTTTAATGTATTGAGGAGTGCCTTGTTGTTTCTAAAAACAAACAAATATATATATATATAAAAGCGAAAATGTATGTATGTATGTATGTACGCTTTTCCTCGATGTCCACAAAAGGCTTCTTTCAGAGAAGCGCTCGCTCGCTTCACAACTTCTTAAAACTTTTTATATCATCTATAAGTTGTAATATCTCGCACTTAACCACGGAGCTCGCTGTCTATTTAATTTTGTTGACTTTCAAACGTTTATTATTCCACATTTCCCGAATCGGCACGCGTTACATTCGGTTTTCGGTATAAACAAAAAGCGAAACTCGACTCTAATCACAGGCTGAAAGCCAGTTGTCTCAAGAGAGCTAAGTAACGTTTGTTCAATGTCGACTTCGTCATATCAGACTGTAGCTTTCATTTCGCTCCTCCTAATAAACAGGGAGCGGGTTTAAAAAAAAAACAAACTGATTTATTCACCTCATTCAAAACTGTCCCGCACAAAATGCTGACTGATGAATACCTATCGCCGTCACGTCAATCAAAAACGCGCACCTGTTTTTTTTTAACACTTTACTATTTTTCAACTGCGCGTCGTGAAGGCTTCGTTTTTTTTTCACGGGCACCTGTTTTTTTTTTTTTCACATTTTCGGGGTTTTTTCACATACCCCGAAAAACACCCGGGCAACGCCGGGTACCCCTCACTAGTAATATATAAACGACAGCCACCATGTCGCGCGCACTAAACCAAAGAAAGATAATTCGATTCAAACATCATTTGAAACACGCAAGGTAAATCTAAGTAGCGTGTTTTGTTTTGATCTGGTTCAGCTAATAACAGAACCGCAGTCTCAGCCCTGTTATCTACGTTCAGTTGAATACAAGAGAGATTATCTTTTTCGTTGTAAACAGAATCTTGCTTCGTCTAACTTTTTTTTTTATAATATTGAAGCTAGATCCTCTTAATATTTCCATGGTTTCATTCGAAGGTGTGCTTTTATGAAATTACGCTTCTCAGGCGATCGTGTTCTTTTACTGCAAGTAATAAGTCGCTGATCATATTAAATACCGCGTGAAAAGTGAACCACTAAATATGCTAATCTAGAAAAAAGAAAAAAAGAAAGAAGATAACATATTAAAATATACAAGCAATGCGTGATTTTGATTTGCTTCGGGTGGCAATTCACTTTATTAGGCATCCTTAATGTTAAAATGTTTTTTTAAAAGTGCTTTGGTGAAGGTATGACCCCAATGATTCCGACGATCTTACTTATACATTAATGTTAGGACAATCAACCCATCAGAAGCCTTCTAACTGTATCATAAAAAATCGAATTTTGGAGTCAATTTAATTCGCTGTCAACCTCTGTCTTGAAACGACTGAATCGTGACTACATTGATTCTTCCCCGCCACCTTTATTACCAAGAATTACTTAAGATTGTGACTGCACTGATTCTTCACCGATTTGATTTACTGCCGCCATCTTTGTTCAACATAATATTTCTACACTTTACGAAATACGAAGGTCTTATGAATGACATGAAAAGAAACTGGAATCTGTAGAAGATCTCTATCATAATAGTTATCATAGGAGCAACTGGACTCATGAAAAAAGAATTTCAAAACTGGCAAATATACCCGGTGAGCCAAGTGCAACAGAGATTTAAACAGTTAAACTTAAAAGGGACGATCAGAATTTTTAAAACATATCTTTTTGTTGGTTAATCTGAGTTAGCGAGTGAATGTTTGGCATCCGGTAGGATGCGTCATCCCCAGGTTGAAAAAACTGATAAGAAAATTAAAACCAAAAGGGAGAAACTATTTTTTTCTAGATGAAGATTGTTAATTTGGATGATTCAGAATACTGTTATCATCTTGAGTTTTGGCGGGTTACGGTGGTTCAGTGGTTAACGACATGGACTGACGAACTTAGGATCCCAAGTTCGAATTCAGTTCGTTCCAACAAAATTACATTCACCTTATATGTTGGCAACTTTCACGTGGTCCCTCTCATAAGTACCTAATGTCTTTCAAGAAATAATTCTGACTAGAGATATTTTGGGGAAACCAATGTCAACAATATAATCTACTGATTCATACAACAAGATGATGTTGGGTTTTATTTTCACAACGTGTTACCGACAGTCCTCAAGTATCTCTTGACGAACTCGCGAATCTTTCTGTCGAACTCGGAAATCTGCACCTAATTTCTAAACGGAACCCTTTACTTAATCTACAGAGAACCTTCCGTCAGCCATGACCGCACTTGTATTCTGAGTGTTATCCGCACTGAAGATTGAACCTTAAACCTCCAGAAGAGTGTAATTCACAATGGAATGTTTATTTAATACTTTATCCGTTACGTCCTTGCAAACGTTGTAAAACTCACACGCAAGAAGTAAAATTCATTTGTTTGCTGTAACTGTTGGACATGCTTTCATCATGGAAGGTCATCTTATATACAAAGTAAATTCAACGAAAATGTTAGTCTGTATGTTTATTATATAATAGCAGTTAAGCACGGCTTTGCACGGGCCCTATGTACTGTTCATAACTTCATGTGCATATATATATATATATATATATATATATATATATATATATATATATATATATATATATATTAAAAGGTTTGATTCATGCTCATGTAACCTACATCTAAAATTTCAAGTGTTTAGACCCAAAATTGGTGGAGGAGTATGGTAGAGTCTGCATAGGTCAACTATATCAACTTTGACGTCTTGGCAGTCAAATCTTCGCTGAAAAACCGATTAAAAAGCTTGCTGTATATGCCTAAATACCCTTTATGTGAAATTTCAAATGTTTAGACAAAAATTTGGCTGAGTAATTTGGTAGAGACCACAGAGGTCAAATTTTTTAAAACTTTTATTCCAATTCTGACCCCTTTAACATTTATTGTTTGGACTCATATCATATTAAAATGTTTGATCCATGTCCAAGTAACCTACATCTAAAATTTCAAATGTTTAGACCAAAAATTGGCAAAGGAGTTTGGTAGAGTTTTGACCTTTGACCCCTTGGCAGCAAAATTTTTGGCCGAAAACGGATTACAAAGACTTTCCCAAATCTCAATACCCCTTATGTCAAATCTCGAGTCTGTAGACTGAAAATTGACAGAGTAGTTTGGTAGAGAAATGTACGCACACAGACACACACACACATGTAGATTTATACACGCGTTTCTTTATAAATACATGTCAAACTAGTTTTTATCTGAGCACTAGGCCATTTGAAATACTGAATAATGCCAAAAGTTTTTATCCTCTAGCGTCTACTTGTAATGTGCACATTTTTCTTACTAAGACAAAGAGAGAGTAGGAGGAACTAGCTACCAGTACAAAGACAATTGCCACCGACACTGTCAGCACGAGCCTTTTCTCCCTCTGAAGCCATCCCGGATAGAGAGATGGGCAGAGAAGTAATTAAATAGAATGGATGCGAAAGAGAGAGAGAGAGAGAGAGAGAGAGAGAGAGAGTGTGTGTGTGTGTGTGAGAGAGAGAGAGAGAGAGAGAGAGAGAGAGAGAGAGAGAGAGAGAGAGAGAGAAGAGTAAGTTTTACTACAACCAACCGACATCATTCAATATGATAATTCAAGATCCATTAGAGAAAACAAAATACCAAGTGCTCTTAAAATAGAATAATATTAAATTTGTATTCATATATTTACTTTGTTACTATGTATTGAATTAAAGATAAATTTGAAATTAAAAATCGAACAATCGTTTAGAAATGACGTCATTTAACGGGAAAAACGTACCGAACACAACTGATATTTTAGAGTAAAAATAAAAACTAAAAAAAAGTATTTATGGGATTTAAATGTCAACAATTTGCAAAATGTCCGATCGATTTTATTGCAAAATCGATTTTTCTTAAATAATGTATTCATTCAATTACCTTGCAAAAATGTAACTGATTTCTTACAACGAATTCGCGAGGAGAACGAGAAAATGTCGAAGAAAAAATTAGCGTGACAAAAATGAAAGTTAAAAGATTCTGGTGAAAACCCGGATATAGTCAACAAGTATATATATATATATATATATATATATATATATATATATATATATATATATATATATATATATATATATATATATATATAAATTTAAAGGAGATTAGAACAATAGTCTAAAGAGCAGAGTGTATTTTAATGTAATAGTGAAATTACTAGTTTAATTAAAATACAGGAAAGAAAAAGTGCTCGTTGTAATTTAGATATATAATAAGCTCGATAGGTAAATATCCTAGAGCTACTTTAATATTTAGTAATGTGATTGATAATTTAAAATTTAAAAATCAAATTATAATTAAATTAAAAATTTGTTTACTAAGAAGGAACAACAACAAAATTAATTATTTGTACGATCGTTTCGGAAAACAGTGTTTTTATTGTGGTAGACATCAAGTTACGGACAATAATTATTACATATAATTTTTTAATAAACAAGGTTTCCTCATCAGCAAATTGTGAAGGGTTTTATTAAATTTAAATTTAAAAGATACCATAAATAAACCTAGCATTAAAAGTAAGACAGATATATCTTTTATTTTTTCGCCTTTTGAAATCAGGAACTATGGTTAAAGTACTCATATAGATGTTTGCTATAGCTTTTCACCTTATCGAATACTTCATTTTGCTAAGTTACTGCATAGAGGCATGTGAAGCTTCCTCCCGGGCGATTTCACAGATTTCGATGACAATAAAGATATAGAATTGTGAACTATTCATTGATCATCATTTAATCCCAGGCAACTTCGGGTCGCCCTGCTAGTATATATATATATATATATATATATATATATATATATATATATATATATATATATATATATATATGAAACTTTGACCGCGTGTGTATGTGTACCTTGGTGAGTTCGTTCGCGATATAGTCAGAAACGGCTGGGTCGATATTTTGAAATTTTACACGAAAGTACTTGAGTTTGAGATTGAATGTAGAGTTTGTATCGGAATGGATGTGATACGTATCAAAAACACGAATTGAAAAAAGTTCGATTGAAGAATGAAATCTGATTTTTGCTAAAGTTAATACCTTTACGCAACCTAATATCACAAGTGCATTTGTGAAGTTTTATCATCGCAAAAACAGAAAGGTCCAATATATAAAATCAACTGTAGAGATGCGTCTGAAACGAATGTTTCCTTTTAGAGTTCAATTAAACAATAGTACTTGCCTTTTGTACGCTTAATTTTAATTGAAGTAATTATGTATAACTAATTTAATAAAATCAACAGTTGGTTCTTTTATAAGACTGGGGCGCGTTTAAATGAATGTTTCTGTTTAGGTGGAATCCCTAACTAGAGCGTGCAATCAATAGGGTTGATTAGAAAATGGTCGATTTCACCGAATTCGATAACAATAGAAGTATGGGAGAATGGAATATTTGTTGATCCCCATTCAATCCCAGACAACGTAGAGCTTCACTGCTAGTATATCTATCTATCTATCTATCTATCTATCTATCTATCTATCTATTTCCGTGGAAATCTTTTTTATTAACTTATATTTCCTTTTTATATGTACCAATACTTATTTAAGAAGCTCATAGTAATTACAGTGCATTTAATGAATAAAAACAAAAATCTATATTCCAAACTTCGTGATGTTGACCATCTTACAATTTATTCCTTTTATTCAGTTGTCATTGACGCGTAAATGTAAACTGAATTAAAGGAACAAATCGTAAGATGGTCAACGTAATGAAATGTAGAATATAGACTTTTGTTTTTATTCATACATATATATATATATATATATATATATATATATATGGTAGGTGCTCGTCTGAGTCCCAATCCATCGTCCCCCCTCGCCAATGTTTCACGAGAAACACCCGTCTGGCTGAAACTACTGTCAACAATTTTCCTCACTCTTTATCTGTGCCTAAATCCAAACGTAGATTCCATGAGCAAAGCTTCTTTCTTAGAACTGCACGCCAGTGGAACTCTCTGTCGCTTGCCTGTTTCCCACCTGACTACAACTTGGACGTCTTCAAGTCCAACATAAACAAACTCCTGACAAATCGCCCCCTCCTTAAGTAAGACACTCTATCAAAACCCCCAATACTAATGATTACTACAATACTATCTCATTGATTACTGACACGCAATAACCCTTATCCCTGAGTGACCTTCGGGCCTTGATAAGTGGTGACCTACATGTAAAAAAAAATACACACACACACACATATATATATATTTTATTTTTATATGTAATTTAACTACTTAGGGCAGTGATTACATATGAATAAATAACATAAAGTTCTAATTTAAATAGCTCAATAGTGCAATACTAGAGTATTAACTGGACATGTCTTATTTTTTGATAAATAGTTATATTCTTATATGACATCACGTAACAACTGTACTCAATGCTGTGATTAATGAAAGAAAATCGTTGCGAAAATGAGTGAATATTTATGTATCTATCCCTACTAACTAGGTATCTTGAAATAATGTACGCAAGAGTTCAGTTTAGCATCAAGTATTATCACACAGAAAAGATGTATTATTAAATCTTTCTTCATCAGTTGGACAAAGTTTTCTAGGAACATAACCAGCTACAGGGTGGAATGATAAAATTCATATTCAAGACAAAACAATTGTGGGTACTATTCTACACGATGCAATGTTTCCTTCACAAACAATATTATTATTAAATATTATTATCAATCTCTTAATTCAGCTGAAGATATGTTTCCTTCTTTTGGTTTGTGTCACCGACCAAGCAAATTGAATCAGCAAGACAACGGGGTGTTGCCTAGAATTGTTCAATTATAAAAAGCTCTAATTCAGCTCTAATTTAACGGTTACTGATGTAATTTTCGACCAGCATGGGTGGTTGGGTCACATTATTAACTGTTCATCTTCCTCGTCGTATGATATATCTACTTCTACTATTTCTCTGCTTCTTTCATCTTGTTCTTCTTGTTCCTGTTTTCTCTTTGTGATCTTATTGTTCTTCTTCTAACCCTTTCCTTCCTTCTTTCAACTACTACTACTACTACTACTACTACTCCCACACAAGTCTAATAAACTGACCTATGTTGATTGGTGTTTATTAATAGAAAACTGGTTCTCCAGCAATTTGTCTTAAAAGAGAAAAGCCGAAAAGAAAGAGGGGGGGGTATCGCAATTATGTGAATCGACCAAGTTACAGTTTGGTTTGCTTGACTGATTATGTTGTTTTGCTAATGGTTTCCTCGATACAAGTAGGTATTCACGATAAGGGATCACACGTAGGTTGATTACACTGTTAACACAAATGGTTCTATGTAATCGGAACGACTCGAAAACAGCAGCGTTCAAACTCCTGCCCTATGGTGATTGTGATTAGCAAGGAAAAGGTGGCCAAACAAACGTCGACGTAACGAAAGCATTATTTCGAAAGGTTTTCAAAAAATTGTAAAGAATAAATGTCGTTTGAAATATTTCGGAAAATATCGCATTATGTACTCGAACAATGAGATTTCGATTTAGAGATATCCTAATAAAATAAAGATGTGACATAATCAGGAAATTTAAAGCCTCCCCTCATGTCGGTTGGGTTGGGGTTAGAGTTAGGGTTAGGGTTCTGTTCAACAGGACATGCCAAAGTTATTTAATAAGGAATCCCGTAATTTTAGAAAAAAGTTTTTATGCTTTAAGTAATTTATATCTTCAAATATATATTCATGTTGTTTGACTTGTTTTGTAAAAAAAAAAAAAATTGTTACATCTTTGATTTGCAGAACATGATTGAGTTTTACGAAGGAAATTGAACAAAACAATAACATCAATGTTTGGGTCATTTTAGATCAGGAAGCCGGTACCTTTAGACTGTCTTATCACCAGTGCACGAAGAGAAAAACAGAAGCAAATGATACCCAATGCAAGAAAAGAATGAAAGATAGAAAGAAATAATTAAAAAGGAAAAAAAAAAAAAACGAAAGAAAATAGACAAATTAATAGAATTTCAAGTCCAACATAAACAAATTCCTGATGAACCGCCCCCTTGAGTAAGACACTTTATCAAATCTCCAATATTTTTTTTTTACACAGTGATCACCACTTATCAAGGCCCGGAAGCCACTCAGGGATAGGGGTTATTGCAAGTACATTACGTTAGTGTGGAGATTTGATGAAGTGTTTACTAAAGGGGGCGGTTCATTTGGAATTTGTTAAAATTGGACTACGATACTATCCCATTGATTACTGTACACGCAATGACCCTTATCCTCGAGTGGCTTCCGGGCCTTGATAAGTGGTGACTTCCATGTAAAAAAAAAAAGAATTGTGAACAAAAAATAAATTTAAAACCGTAATTATACGCAATGTAAACAAAGAAAAACATGGAGAAAAAAGAAATTGAAAAAAAAAAAGATATTTTGAGAACAGAAAGAGGATTTCTCAAATAAGAAAGAAAGGAAAGAAAATACAAATGAGGTAATAACGAGCCAAAAAAGAAGAGACAAATTAAAAGAATTATAAAATATAAGGATCGAATAAATAAATATATATCACAAGATCACAGTGTAGTATCTGTTCTGATGTTGCAATTCATTTTTTTCTGTCCTCGGTCAGTGGGGGAGAACTCCTTCTAAACTAAGACAATTTTTGTTTTTGTTCCTATCCAGAGTGCCAGATTTCGGAAGCTGGATTTTCCCCACATTAAAAACCAATCTTGTGTCTAACTCTTCCCTCGTGGAAGGGGCAAGTAAATAGGAGTAAATAAATATAAATGAAATAAATGAAAGTAAAATAAAAGAGAGAAAATACATCACTATGCAACCGAAACATATAAAAAAGAAATGAAAGAAATGAACAATAGAGATAAGTAATAAGGAACAGAGAAAAAGAGAAAAACAAAGAAAAAGAGAAAAAACAAAGAAAAAGAGAAAAAAACAAAGAAAAAAAGAAAAAACAAAGAAAAAGAAATAAAAACAAAGAAAAAAACCAAAGAAAAAGAGATAAAAACAAAGAAAAAAAAAGAAAAAAACAAAGAAAAAGAGAAAAAACAAAGAAAAAAAAGAAAAAACAAAGAAAAAGAGATAAAAACAAAGAAAAAAAAACAAAGAAAAAGAGAAAAAAACAAAGAAAAAGAGAAAAAACAAAGAAAAAAGGAAAAAAAACAAAGAAAAAAAAAGAAAAAACAAAGAAAAAGAGATAAAAACAAAGAAAAAAAACAAAGAAAAAGAGATAAAAACAAAGAAAAAAAAAGAAAAAAACAAAGAAAAAGAGAAAAAAACAAAGAAAAAAAAGAAAAAAAACAAAGAAAAAGAGAAAAAAAACAGAAAAAGAGAAAAAAACAGAAAAAGAGAAAAAAAACAAAAAAAAAAGAATAAAAACAAAGAAAAAGAGAAAAAAACAAAGAAAAAGAGAAAAAAAAACAGAAAAAGAGAAAAAAAACAAAGAAAAAGAGAAAAAAACAAAGAAAAAGAGAAAAAACAAAGAAAAAGAGGAAAAAAACAAAAAAACAAACAAAAAAAAAGAAACAAAAAAATGGTAAGAAGAAAGAAAATAATAAATGAAAATAAATTAAATGGATGGAAGTAAAATAATGAGGAAAAATATCATTGCAAATAAACAATACAATAAGAAAAAAAAAACTCCGGAAAATACGACAGCGAATCAATAATGAATTACGTTAAATATTATGCAAAACTCCCCGAAGGGAAGTACAAAAAATGGACGTCGTTAATTTAAGGATAGCAGAATAGTTAAAATAAAAATGGATGACAAAAACAAAAATGAATTAAAAAAAAAAAAAATAAATAAAATAAAACAATAAATAAATAAAAAATCTCAGCGATGAAATCGAATGCATAGCTAAAGCGCAAATATATTTTCAACAAATAGAATTAATAAGAGAATCACGAATATAAAGAAAATATCGGTAGAATGCCTTAAAAATAAACTTTTTTCAAAACAAGCAAAAAAAAAAAAAATCACTGAAAAGAAAATTTGAAAGGAAAATAGAACTCACGCCTAAACGCGTTTAGAATAATTGACGACAACTTGTTATGAATCGGACGCAAAAGGCTTCGAGGCGATAATTTCTATTTTGAAAGCACGGGTATGACAAGGTTTGTTATTCAAAAAAGAGGAGTTAATATTATTACAAGCAAATAATGAACGCCTTGCTATTTTCCTTTCTGTTATTCTTCTCATTTACCGTCCTGCTAATGTAGGTAGACAGTGAATCTCTCCACCGAATCCGCATTCGCACAATACTCTGTTGTGTAACGTTGCTGTTACAAACAAAAAAAATGGAAATAAATAAATAAAAATCCGGGTCGGCATTTTTTCATTTTGACACCACTTCAAAATCTCTCGCTGTCGTTCATCTCGCCCGGTGTACTCTTCCCTTCTTCCTTCGAGTGTTGCATATTATTTTGGGCAACGCCTGAATTATTGGTGGTTGTGGCTAAACGCATATTGAACTGGGTGCCCACACGCAAGAAATATTGCCAATTCTTTAAAATAAGAAGCATGTCATCAGAAATCATAAATTGGAAGAAATGTACAGAAGCTTTGGAATTCAACAGTCTTTAACTAACCGAGATTGAAAATATGTACAACCACTTTGGAATGTGACTTTGATCGACAAAATTAAGGAGGGGGCCAATATAAACGAGTTAATTCGTGTCAAAAGCCAGAACGAGAGAGACGGACACCGAATCGATCGACTTGTCATTTTATCGTAACTCACAACACTCCATCACACGCCATCTCTCTCCCTCCCTCTGCAGCATACTGTGAAAGTATTGTTGAAAGTCTAAATTGTCATTCTTTTTATATAACCCAATTGCTAATATAATTCTTTTGAAAAACAATTTATCGCTGTATATACATTCGTCAAGCATTTGACATCCGATTTAACAGATTAAATATAGACGAGGCGGTAAACAACAGACGAGCTGCAGCATAACGCAACAGACCGCAAGCTTGCAACAGCCGGCCCATTCTCATTCTTGACTTTCCCGTCCATTTTCCTTGACGTTGACTCAGTTTCCCACGACCGTGTGATGCATTTTTCCTCCTTTTTCTTTTTCTTCTCGCGCACACTTCCCAATTTGTTTATGCGCGTTTTTCAGCTGCTGCCGCTAATCTCTTCGCAAGCTAGCCATTCCTCGCTGCTGCTGATACTTTCCCATGCGTTCATATGCACTAACAGTTGTAGTAAGCGACAGTCAGGTAAAAATGTTTTTGTTCGATGGCAGGTTAAAAAATTTGAGGCTTATTTAAATGACACTTTTTTTTCTTTTTCAGTATTCAGCATTACATGGTAATTTATAGTTTCTTTTCTTGCAACGTTTACGTTTGACATTCCCTTGATGCTCCTTGTTTCCCCGACCTATCAACTTGCAAAAATTTAAATGTAACGTGAAAAAGAATTATTGCTATCCAATTTTCTTGTACACTATACGGCCTATAAATCTAACCCTTATACTTTAGTGGCAATATTCCCGGGCGAATAAAAGTCAAGAAAAGAAACAGAATAAAATTACACACTGTAAGTCCCCTCTCCCAATCCGTCCTTTATAACGAAGATGCGAAGAAACCTCCGAAATCACACCTGTTTTCTGTGCAAACAAAAATTCATGAAACTTGACTACTAATGTATATTTGTTGCGTACTTTCTTTTTACGTCACAAGCTTTCGGTGGTTTCTAAGGCAACTTGTTCCATTGTGCTATTATCATACGTTTAGCGTACTTTTAAAATCTAATATTTTTCTCAATTTTTAATTGGATTCATCTGGAGTCATCATAATAGCCATTACATTAGCTTGTCCCTTATAAGCATTTTACACTAAAAAAGTGCACGCGTAGCTTTAGATACGTGAAAACAGACATTGCGGTTGGCCTAACTCTCTTCCTGATCTTCATTAATTATCTCCCAAATCACATTCTTAGATCATTCGTAAACATTTATGCAGACAACACAACAATCTATGGAAACACTTCAAAGACTAGCAGTGACCAAAATCTTTCTGGTTCTCTATCTTCTGATCTTGAGAACGTAGTGCAATGGGGAAATTAATTTTAATGAATCGACAACCAAGCTTCTCCCTTTTCATCATAATCGTTCTAACACGCATAACGCCCCGAAAGCTTCTGAGACTAACTTTACTTCTGGTCTGAAAAGGAACCCATACATCAAATCTGTTGCCAAGGTCACTGGAAAAGTGGTTGGATCACTCTACCTCTCCAGTAGTTATTTCATTGCCGATACAATCCTCTATTTGTATTAAAGACAGGTACGACCTAGGAAGGAATACTGTTGCCACATCTGGGTAGGAGATGCTCGGCGCGCCCTATGTTGCCTTGATCGAGTTCAAAACCGACTTCGAAACCTACTACGTGATACCATTTTCTCTTCTCTGCAACCTCTTTCCTACAAAAGTGACATTGCGGGCCTGTCTCTGCTCTATCAGTATTTTCATGGAAAATGCTCGACTGAACTCCAATCTATTGTTCCCCTTGCCAAACTCTCACAAAAAACACTGAACTAGCCACGACCACTATATAATGCCTTCCCTGACTATCTATCTATGCTTATATCTAAAAGCAGATTCCATGAACAATGCTTCTTTTCCAGAACTGTGCACGTGTGGAACACTGTTTCGCTGGCCTTCTTACCGGTTGAATACAACATGGTAGTCTTCAAATTTAATGTAAACACGTTCTTTTCAGCCGTCTCCATAAATATAAAAAGTCGACACAATTTACACTATTAACGATTATTACACTATCAGCTTGCATTCATTCACTCTTATCCTCGAGGTGTCTTCGGGCTTTGATAAATGGTGATTCCCAAATAAAACACAAAACATAAATGAACACTTCTGCAATTCCAAAAAAATGTATTACCTCTATTTTTTTTTGCCTAGATATGATAGCAGATTTAGACTCAATGTCGATTTTTATTGCACACGGAAAAAGGGCATTTTAGGTTCTGACCAAAAATTAAAATGACCGTCGGTTTAGAAGAAATTCTCCTTCACAGACTGCCGACAGAAAAGACGGATTGTATTATTAAAACATGTACTACATTTTTTTGTTTATTAAATCGTAATCGTTATTACTTTTCAGCTTAATCGTTTTAAATGATGATTAAATCGGCAATTCAAACAACTCGTATGTGTCTTCTTTTTGCAACGTAAGACACCTTTACACCGTGTTAGCATATATGCACTCAACACGTCATTACCTGCGGCACAAGGAACGTGAGAAAAAAAAAAAAGAAATCACCTCGCTCTTTCAGATTTTAACGAAAGAACATTTATATTATTATTCTTCATCGGACTACTGTTCTCATCTTGAGTGAGATTTTCACAACGTTTCGGTCGATGTAACCTCTGATCTTCTTCAGGTGTATCTTGTCCAACTCGGGAATGTTTCTGTCGGACACGGGAATTTGGACGGGATTTCGAGCGGAAACCTTTATTTACTTCATGGGGGTAGCGTGCTTTTGTTCTGTCAGCCATGACTGAATAGAGGTCCTAAGTAATTCGCAATTGTATTTTTTCGGTCGCCCACGCTAAGGATTTAACCTTCAACCTTCAGGAGAAAATCACTTTTACAATTGTTTCTCTCAAGTACTTTAACCACTGAGTCAATGGTCCGCAAGTAAATAAAGGGTTCCGCTCGAAATTCCGTCCAAATTCCCGAGTTCGACAGAAACATTCTCGAGCTCGACATGATACACTTGAAGAAGATCGGAGGTTACATCGACCGGAACGTTGTGAAAACCACACTCAAGATGAGAACAGTAGTCCGATGAATAATAATACGCATAACCAAACCTCATCTCCAAAATTCACAAACCTGAAAAGAACATTTATTTACAAGTATAAACAAACAAACAAACAAACAAACAAACAAACAAACAAAAATAAATAAAAATCATACTCGACATTTTAAAAGTGCAAATGAAATGCATTTATTCGTGGTTCTTCCAAAACAACGCATTTTATTATTTTTCCAAAGTCTCCTCGCAAACACATGTTCTTTTCTTAAAAGTCTCTGTGGCCGCCACCCTACGCTGGCGCAAGCACGTGCGTTCTCATCCTCAACTTTCACACGTCCATCTTGCTCGATCCGCACTTTGCTTCTCTCTCGGCCACGTGGAGAATATCGCTTTTAAATTGGTTTTTATCAAGTACTTTAACCACTGCGCCACGGGTCCGCAAGTTAATAAAAGGGTTTCGCTGTAAATTTCGTCCAAATTCCCGAGTTCGACAAGATACACTTGAAGAAGATCGGAGATTACATCGACCGGAACGTTGTAAAAATCACACTTAAGATGAGAACAATTGTCCGATGAATAATAATAATATGACATAACCTCCTTTTCTTGCGACGCCAGATCGCGCACAATTGCTAATTTGCATACGCGCTTTAATGGCTGCTGTTAATATTTTACTAACCAGCTATCCTTCGGCTGCTGCTGATATTTTCACACACGCCCACACGTGCTCTGTTTAACTGTCGTTCTTACATAGCCTAACATCACAAGTGAAGTTTTATTATGACACCAGCCGTAAGGCCGACATATAAAATCAGCAGTAGGTTCTTTGATATAACAGGGGGCGTGTTAGAAATGAATGTTTCTATTTAAAACACAAGTGCACCATGATACTTGACTTTTTCATATTAAACTTTAATTACAGCCATTATCACCGCGCAACCAGGAATGCTAGAGATATAAAATCAATAGTAGGTTCTTTGATATGACAGGGGCGCGTTCGAAATGAATGTTTCTGTTTTAAACACAGTTAAATCATGATAATCGAGTTTCGCATTTTAAAATTTAATGCAAGCTATTGTATATGGAATAATTTCATAAAATTAACAGTCGGTTCTCTACAGTGCAATATACACTGCAATATATTGCGAACTTAGTCACTGCGAGAGGCATGTAAATCTTTCTCCCGGTACATTGCGATAGTTCCTCAATTAGAGTTGACAATCAATCGATTTTGATTGACAAATAGTCTTTCGATGACAATAAAAATTTCGATGACAATAAAATATGGTAATGTGGAACATTCATTGATCATTATTCAATCCGGGAAACATCGGGCCAACCTGCTAGTGTGTGTGTGTGTATATATATATATATATATATATATATATATATATATATATATATATATATATATATATATACACACTAATTTTTATTTAATTTATTTTATTTATCATTGAAACACTACCGTGTTTGAATATATGGTTAAGTGTTGCGTTTGTATTGTTATAGAATCAACCCTCTATTGATTATTATATGTTACGAGGAATAATTTGCCCTGTTGACTAAGTCGCAAAATAAATAAATAAAATAAAATAAAAATAAAATAAATAATAATAATCATAATGTCGTTCATCAAATTCCCTCTGTGTTCGTTTACAATATGACGCCAGCTGAAATTTGGGCTTGACGATGAATGCCCTGGAAAAGCCACTTCTGATTAATGTTTAGTTTTAAAATATGAAAACGAAAAAAATGCTTTTTGGCGATTTTAAATGGTGCCTCTTCTTTGATCGTAAATTAAATTTATTAATAAGAAAGAAAATTAAAATAAAATGGCGAAGTACACCTGGACTTGAACAGTGATCATTAGATCTGTAGTCAATGCTCTACTATTCAGCTATATCTCCAGATGACAATAAATCTTTTTTGTTAAGAAAAGAATGTTTTCCTGATATTTTATTATTTCTCTTTGCCGATGGAACGTAAAACATTCCCCTGTAAAAATTTTTTCATTTTTATCTAAAAAAAGAAAAAGACTATTTTTAAGATCGGGTCTTTTCGATTTTCGAAAATGATTTGCTGAGATTTTATTCTTTTCTTGGCTGTGTAACGTAAAATAATCCCCTGTAAAAATTCTTTTTTTATATCGGATTTTTTCGATTTTCGATATTAATCGGATGAATTTTTGTACGCACACACAAAGTGACTTTTATATAATTGTAGAGATTTTTAAAATCCTTTTGCTTCATTCGGTCACTATTAAATTATTTCGTTATCCTTGTATTTACTTGCCTTTTCACGAGAACACAGTTAGATGCAAGATCGTCTTTTATTGTGACGAAAGTCGAGCACCCCTAAAATCGGCATTCTAAATTGAAATAATCATAAAAATTTCCATAATCTTAAAGGGCTTCTCTTACATTGATCCAGGACAAAATAAGTTATCGTAGCATGACAGCATATACTACACTTCATTCACAGGAAGAATATTTTGTTTCTGTGTGTAGTTTTTATTTCTTTTCTAGTCCGTCTTTTTATGAGGAGGTCACTACTTATAAAGACTCGGAGGCCACTCGAGGATAACGGTAAATGAGTGTACGTTGGTAACGGAGACAACAGTGTATTGATCATTAGCGGTAAAACTTGGGTAGAATTTGATTATTTAAGTTGCTGATTCAACGAAAACTTGTTTATATTGAACTTGAAGACGATCATGGTGTAGCTGGAAAGCAGGCCTGTGATACAGAGTTCAACAAGTAGATAGCGTTAGGAAAGAAGCTTTGTTCGTGGAATTTTTATTTAGAGTTAGACACAGACAAAGAGTGTGGAAAATAGTTGGCAGTGGTTGTAGTCAGCCGAGTGCTTTTTGTGAAAGTTTGCCAAGGGAGACCATAGATTAAAGCTAAGACAAGTACTTGTCATAAAAATAATGATAGAGCAGAACGCCTCTGTACGATTTGTGTATTATTTGTTTTCTTTCTGTGTTTTTTGCTATTTTCAATTACTGTCTTTTCTTTGTCTGTGCTTTAATATTCACCATTGTTTTTTTTTTTAATTTAAAATATTTTTGTTATGTAATTCGATAAGTCCGTTCTTATGTTCTTTATTACTTTCCCTTGTCATTCGATCGTTCTGATATTTTACTTTTCTTATTTTATATATTTATCATTTCTTTTTATATCTTTCCGCGTTTTTTATACTTGGGAAGGTCACCACTTATTAAGGCATGGGAGACACTACTCAAGAATAAAGGTTGATGAGTGTTAGGTAGACAATAAAACAACACCGTGATGATCAGTAGAATTAAAAATTGGCAGCGATTTAATTGTATAAAGGGACAGCTGAAGAAGAACTTATTTTTCACAAGGAAGCGACCATGTTATAGTCATATGGAAAGCAGACCCAGGCTATTATGTTCCATAAACTGGCAATTCAAGGAAATAAACTTCTGCTCAAGGAATTTTCCTTTACTTTTAGGCACGGATATAACGTGACAAAAATTGTTGATCGTTCGTATTATTTGGATTTTTCGGACTACTGTTCTCATCTTGAGTGTCATTTTCATAACGTTTCGGCCGATGTAACCTCCGATTTTCTTCAGGTGTATCCTGTCAAACTCGTGAATGTTTTACTGAACTCGGGAATCTGCACGGAATTTTGAACGGAATCCTTTTATTTACTTCACGAGGTAGCCATGGCATGACTGGGTAGAGGCCCTAAGTAATTCGCAATTGTATTTTGTGGTCGCTCATACTGAGGATTGAACTTCACACCTATATGAGAATATCACTTTTACAATTGATTTTTTCCAAGTACTCTAACCACTGCGCCATGGGTACTTACGAACTGGCATACTACATCTGTGAAGTAAATAATGGTTTCCGATCGACATTCTATGAAGATTCCTGAGTTCGAGTGAAACATTTTCGATTTCGACAAGATACACCAGAAGAAGGTCAGAGGTTACCGCAACGTTGTGACAATGGCAGTCAATATGAAAACAGTAGTCCGAAGAATCTAAATACAACGAATGACGAATCCTAATATAAAAAAATTAAGAAACGTTGTCGACAGCTGCGGTAGCTAGACGAGTATTTTATTTAAATTATTTGCACATGTTGTTCTTTCTCTCATTCATTCATTGTTTCCTCTTTGCTTTGTTTATCTTATGCAACACACTGTTATTCAATCCTTTCGTTTCCTTCACCTTTTACCTTCGTTACACCATCCTCGTTTTGATTCTCCTTCACTTCCTCGTCATTCACCCTACCCACCCATCACAATCTTCCCACACCAATTTTCTTTTCATCAAAAACAAGCGATCGCTTCCATCGCGTTCTGTTCAATCAAGCAAACTTTCAATTTTCGAACGCGCCGGCCTCAACTTAGTCCGAAATGTAGAACAACAACACCCCATCCCATCCAATCGATCAAAGCCAAAGGCCTCGAGCGACTCTTAATAAAGGCCCGCTCAAACGATGCTCCGCCCTTCGTTCAACCGCCGACCGAATCACCTTTCAGCAAATATGACTTTCAATTTGAATTCGATTCATCTCTCGTTTCGTTCTGACACGAATGTTTCTGGCACCAAAGGGAGATAATTCGAGTACCGCTAGAAGATTGAACGAGGAATAAATAAAAAAAGTTAAATCTAACCTTGTCATATCTTACTATAACTAATACGTTATACTCTCTACACATTCTCTCTCAGTCTCTCTCTCTCTCTCTCTCTCTCTCTCTCTCTCTATATATATATATATATATATATATATTAAGAGAGATAGATAGATATATATATATAAAGAGAGAGAAAGAGAGAAACAGAAAGGATTAGAAAAAAATCACACTCATGAGTTTTAATGAAGACGAAACAAGCTTGTCCGTAAATATTATGATATTATTATAATATATAATATATATATATATATATATACATATATATATATATATATATATGTGTGTGTGTGTGTGTGTGTGTGTGTGTGTGTTACATAATTATGGACAAGATCTCATTTTGGCTTATTAATCTTTCTTTCAACACATTCTTAATGATCCAACACTGGTCCTATCAAAAATACAGCAGCAGCAGCAGCAATTAACAGAAAACAACAAACAACAGTCAATTATGTAAAATACTTACTTCTGATTGGTTAAAAACTCAAAGTTTGATTTGTTACTGTAATCCAGCTTCAACCAATCAAAAAATAGTCGTCCTGTGAGCCAGCTGATAAATATTTAAGGGAGACCCAAAAGTCTACACGCCAGCTTACCAATAGAGAAGAGAAAACCGGAGACAGCATTTTGACATCTCCAACTTGGCAGACGACATATTTGTACCAAGTTCAGGATCAACAAAGCCGAGAAACGCATCTGAACAACTGCCCGATTCAAACGTGAGTTGAATAATATTTCTACGTCAAATAGATGACAAGGCCGCTAAGTTGTCTCCCTTGAATAATTTTCATCGAAAAACAAATTCTTGTTTTTCCAATATTGTTGTCAAAACAAACCGGCACAAAAATTAACGTACGTTGACATGTTTTTATCAAAAAACATATTATTTATGCTAAGTGGTCTTCCTTGAACACTTTTATATATAAAAAAAACCTCATTCTTCGGTATGTTAACGGCACTCAGTACAAGGAATATTGCATAGTGACATATATCAACAAAATTATTGCTTATGCTGAGTTGTCTCCCTTGTATATGTCTTCAATCGCCGATAAGGTCTAAAATGCTGAATGAACAATTAATAGCATGAACAAACTGTTGTTGAACTGAAGAACATTTTATTTTATTTGAGTTTTTTTTAGATTTATTTTAAAAATAAACGATTGAGCAATCAATTGCTTAAAATTAAACTTATATTGTTTGTCTGGTTCTTTCCTGCCAATACACGCCTATTTTTAATATAACATATATATATATATATATATATATATATATATATATATATATATATATATATATATATATATATATATAAGAAAGATAAGACACTGAGAGAATTCAGATGAAAAATCCTGATAGATATTACTTGAAGTAATACTTTCAAGGAAATCCTAGCCAAAAGGAAAAGCTCAATATTTAAGAATAGAGCAATATATAAGTTTTGTGGTTAAATTTTAAATTCTGAAAAAAAAAACAACATATAAAGACATATATTCGATTTAATAATTTATTGTTTGACAAAAGACATATATAGATTATGGATTACCCAGGTTTTATCAACTTTTCTTTTCATATAAATTTCTCCATATAATTATCCACAACCACTCAAAAAACTATTTTCAATAATTGTGCTGAAAAGCAAAATAGCGCCCATTCGCAGCTGAACATTTTGCTAACTGCATTTCATTTCCTCTGATGATATGAGCCATTGTTGAAAACCCATGGATTAAGGAAATTAAAATAACCCCTTCTACATATTCCTTTTGTCAAGCAATAAATTCTTAAATCGAATATATGTCTCTATATGTTGTTTTTTCAGAATTTAAAATTTAACCACCAAACTTATATATATATATATATATATATATATATATTGAGAGAGTAAGAGAGAGAGAGAAAGAGAAAGAGAAAGAGAGAGACATAGATAGATAGATAGATAGATAGATAGATAGATAGATAGACACTATGCTTCGTTTTGATCATCTTTCGGTACTTCCGGTTTCGCGAAAATACTAGAAATTCGCTCGGCAAGGTTAACAGACCACATATGATAGATTTATTAGCAGATTTCATGACAGTGTGATTCACAATTTTAATGCACGCGCACACAAATACTCTCCCTCTTTTCCCCCTTTCTCTCTTTTACACTCTCTATATACTATATATACCCGACCTTGCCATGCCGAAACATATCTGCTATGTCTTCATATATGACGTGTTCTCTTCTCTTTCTGATTTTATCACTGACATCATAATTTTCTGACGTACATACCAATATCCAACCACTTAGTCACGTTATCATTAATCTGCTATCATGTCATATATTACGTATATCGTGAGCAAAGATTCAGGGACATGACTTTATTATAATAGATATACATATGTGCGTATATACATATACATATGCGTATATTGTATATACACTTATGAAATATGTTCTACGAATGAATATTTCGGATTTACCGTCATGCATGGATAGAGATTTGTAGTAGCATAAAAGATACTTATAAAAGCATAACAGATACTTATAAAAGCATAAAAGATACTTATAAAAGCATAAAAGATACTTATAAAAGTATAAAAAATACTTATAAAAGTATAAAAGATGCTTATAAAAGTATAAAAAATACTTATAAAAGTATAAAAAATAATTATAAAAGTATAAAAATACTTATAAAAGTATAAAAAATACTTATAAAAGTATAAAAAATACTTATAAAAGTATAAAAAATACATATAAAAGTATAAAAATACTTATAAAAGTATAAAAAATACTTATAAAAGTATAAAAAATACTTATAAAAGTATAAAAGATACTTATAAAAGTATAAAAAATACTTATAAAAGTATAAAAAATACTTATAAAAGTATAAAAGATACTTATAAAAGTATAAAAATACTTATAAAAGTATAAAAAATACTTATAAAAGTATAAAAATACTTATAAAAGTATAAAAAATACTTATAAAAGTATAAAAGATACTTATAACAGAGACAAAAACGTTTGTGCATCATGCTTGATGAAAATGTACTTTACTATATATATATATATATATATATATATATATATATATATATATATATATACAATGTTTATTTTAGAAATATTTTAGAAATACTGTTAATTTCGATGTTTTTCATTGTTTTTATTCAACGGGTTGAAATAGGATATGTGGAAATTATTTTCACCATCTTTGTTTGTTTCTTTCTTTCTCCTTTTTACTCTTTCTTTCCTTCGTTTCTTCCTGCCTCTTCCTTAGCTTTCATGCACCCCCCCTTTTTACGTAATGTGACGTAATGTGACTGTCTTATGCCCGTTGATTGCAAGAGACGTTTTTGCGCCAAATTGGAGCTCGTGTTAGACTTTTTGAATTAATATTTACAGTTGGAGAAAAGGACAGCTTCAATGAAGATGTATCGAGTTACCGAGTACGTCTTTTTAAGGTCTCAAGAAAAAACGAGATCTGCAGGATAATTGAAGATGATCTGCAACTGTGTCTTAACAAGATATTAAAATTGTTGCATGACGAATCTGGCAGAGGCATGAACATTATATTTGCCAAGAAAAAGATAATTATTTATCAAGTAAAAGATAATTATTTATCAAGAAAAAGATAATTATGGATTAAATGAAGAAAATTCGTCTCAAGAAGAGTTTTCTAAGAAACCTGAAAAATCAACTAAAATATTCTGCCGTCACATGGGATTTTAATCCTTGTGAAAAAAAGAAAATTGGAAGGTTTATTCGGTCGTTGTTTGATCTAATGAACCAGAATTTGCTAATTTTTTATGTTCTCAACCTCGTGAGAAGGCATGCAAGGACGTTTAAAAGTAAAATGAATACAGGCAGGTGTTTAAAAGAAAAGGCGGATTACCGCTAAAAGGAAATGCGACAAAAATACCTTCTAAGGAAGATATTATCAAAAGAAGTAAGAACTATTCTAACAAGTACTCTGTACATAAAACAGGACTGATAACCATTAAAATAAGGACTCTTAATACTTAAAAAAAAGGAATTTTTATATTGTTTCCATTCGGATAAAACCACCTAGAAGCTTCCAGTAAGTGCACCCCTTTCTCACTCTCGCTCTCTCTTTATGCCTCTACATTTTTCCCTTCATAGTCTCCCTTAAGTAGTTATTGCTACAAGAGATCTTGTAAGCCAGATGGACATTTTTGGCAGCCCTATGAGGTCACAAACTTTTTTTTCTAACATTATACTTAATAAATTAGATTTCTCCTTTCTCCTTTTCTTATGTTGTTTCTTTCTTAATTGTTTCAGTGTTTTACTTGATATACGTAACTTGTATTTAGCTACGAAGAATTACCTTCGACTGGAAAAAGTGGATAAAAATTTCTTTAAAAAAAAAACTGAATCCCCGGTAACTCCGAGTAAAGCTCAATGGGCATATATAGTAAGAGGTTTTGTTGAAATTCAAAGACTCACATTTTTTAAATAATATTTTCATCGTGAATTTCTCCATTACAACCGTGTCCGTTAGCGAAATAGCTGCAATATATATATATATATATATATATATATATATATATATATATATATATATATATATATATATATATATATATATATATATATATATATATATAAATTAAATTGTGATTCAATGAATTTAAAAAAAACTCTCATTGAAATGAAATGAAGTGGTTGAGTTTCATATCAAAGAATTTTTATTATTCTAAGCAAGATAAAGAATGATTTAGAAAATTAATCTCCTTAACCTATAGGGTTTCGATGTCTCTCATCTCATCAGAGGAGAGAAAATATTAGCAAAAACTTATAAAGGTATGCACCCTATTTGTTAAAGTCAGTGAGACATGGAAAGTCAAAGTCAAAATAATAAATTTATCAGAAATTTTGTAAACCTTAAAATCTCACGTTTCCATAACAACTGATTGTTAAATAAAAACTATTCTGAAGTATATATATATATATATATATATATATATATATATATATATATATATATATATATATATATATATATATATGTATGTGTGTGTGTATTTATATACATATATATATGTATATATATGTATATATATGTAGGAAACAATAAGAGTGGAAAATGAAGTCACAAAAACTATATATTGGTTAATATAGAATGGTTAAGGTATACAAACATTTAGTTGGGGGGTATATAAAGTCCCCTCTATCTCCCAACTAAATGTTGGCATAACTTTATTAAATAAATGAACCATTCTATATTCACCAATATATAGTTTTTTTTTTTTTTTTTAAGAATAAAACATGTATAAATACATTTGAAGCCAAAACTGCTAATTTTTTTTATAAAATAAACGGGTGTTTATTTTTGAAAGAAATATATGTCGGAGTAAGACTCCTGTGTCAATTTTTTTTTCTTGTTCTTCCTCGACAAAAAAGATTGATAAAGGAGTCTTACTCCGTAATATATTTCTTTAAAAATAAACACCCGTTTATTTTATAAAAAATTCGCATTGCAGTTTTGGCTTCAAATGTATTTATACATGTTTTATTCTTCAAATTCCTCTCAGCGCTTCTCACGGATACAAACAAAAAAAACCTACCCAGATATAGTTTTTTTTTTACTTTATTTTCGACTCTTATTGTTTTCTATATAAGCTCCAATTAAATTTTGTTGAGCTTTATATTATCCCGATAAGTCTCTTATTATAGAATTGAATTTACTCTATTCACCCAACTCTCTAACACACACACACACACACACACATATATATATGGTTATAAAGGAAAATTCACAGTGAAGATTAAATTGTTTTTTTTTTCTCAGCATCAATCGTTTTGAAATGTAGCATAATTGTACCATTATTATATTTATCTTCTCAGAACTTGTTGGCAACATGAAAAAGCCAGCGTGAAAGAGTGTGTGATTTGCTGACTGCCTTAGTCACACAAAAGGAGACGTCAAGAATAGTTAAAACGTTCATATTTGAATTGTTTATAACATAAACAGCAGAATGACTACACAGAAAAAAAAAAAACAGAAAGAAATTATTCAAAACTTGAATCCAAAATTCTTAGAGGATCCATTTTACGAATGGCAATTGAACTTGGGATAGACACCCAGCGGGTTAGAAATACAGTAAAATATGAATTGAAGTTTAAATTACATTTGCTGAAAACGCCAACATTTTTGTAAATAAAGAGATTGAAAAGTCGCGATAAGAATACTACAAAGAAATGTAACAATGCGTAGACATGGCGGCTGTATGCCGAGTTGTGTGCGAAGTGACATTACGACAAAGAAAAAGAAAAAGACTGTGAAAAGAACGTATGCGCAGACCGGCGATCCCGTTCGAGAAGACAGAGGTCAGAGAGAATGAGCAGGATCACGTTTTATTCGGGAAAATATCTGGAAATAAATGTCGTTCTTTCAACGGAAAAAAGTGAGTATAGTTTTTTTTTGTTCCTTGCGACGTACTCTGCTACAACGCGTAGGGTCCCAAGTGACTACATGTTAACGCGTGTGTATCTTCACTGACGATGCTGTTCTATACCTTAGAAATTGAAAGTAAAAAAGATATTTATAACAAAGCAATTTATGGCTTTTATTGTGGTTTCCATTGGAGAGAAAATGCCTATAAAATTCTACAAAACTGATGGAAAGATCAGTGTGAATACTTCATTATTCTGAGATACATAGTATTGCAAAGATTTAAAGCAGAATACCAGATGGTAATTATAATGTGAAGGTTGGTTTATAAAATAACGGAGTCATTATTGTTATTAACGTTTTTTATTAACATACTAGCAGTTCGTTTTTTATTAACATACTAGCAGTTCGGTTTTTATTAACATACTAGCAGTTCGGTTTTTATTAACATACTAGCAGTTCGTTTTTTATTAACATACTAGCAGTTCGTTTTTTATTAACATACTAGCAGTTCGTTTTTTATTAACATACTAACAGTTCAGCCTAGCTTTGCTCGGGCCCTATGTACTGTTCATAACTTTATGTGCATATATATATATATATATATATATATATATATATATATATATATATATATATATTAAAAAGTTTGACTCATGTCCCGGTTACCTACATATAAAATTTCAAGTGTTTAGACCCAAAATTAGCAGAGGAGTTTGGTAGAGTGTGCAATGTTCAAATCTTTCAACTTTAAACTCTTGGCAGCCAAATTTTCACCCAAAAACTGATGAAAATATGGTTAATAGTTGGGTGGGATAATAGTTCTAGGTAGGTATAATTATAGAGTTTGGAGAGGAGTCTAAGGTAATTTTATGGAGATTAAATACTTTAGTTACTATTCTAAGTTGGGGACATTTGTTTTTTTACCACATTATAAATCAGTTTATGCTCACATTTATATTGGGACATCTGCAAATTAAAATATATACCTATGCATATAAAGCATTGCGCAGTTATACACTTCAATGCATATTCACATGTGCAGGTGCAAACTACTTATCAAAGCCCGGAAGCCACTCAGGGATAAGGGTTATTACAAGTACAGTACGTTAGTGTGGAGATTTGATGAAATGTTTACTTAAGGGGGCGTTTCATTAGGAATGTACAATATTCTCCCACGTCAAGTTGCAGAAATTGTATGTGGGATATGTTGGGGTTGGGTGGGTAAATTTAGAAACTGATTCATGATTTATATTAATATAGCTCTAGGATAAATATACCTATTGAGCTTATTATATACCGTCTACAGTACTATGATCACTATTCTTTTAAAGTACTAATACATTAAAATAAACTTTGCTCTTTAGACTCCAGGTCTAATCCCCTCTATAAAATACACATACATACATGCATACATACACACACACATATATATATATATATATATATATATATATATATATATATATATATATATATATATATATATACTAGCTGTACCCTGCCACGCGTTGCAGTGGCTCAATTTGGTGTAATGTAAAAATTTAATAAAAAGAGAAAAATGCATGTTTCTTATATTCTTAGTACAGCAATCTACCCCAAAAAGTGAAAAAGAAGGCGAAAAATGAAAAAAAAAAAATGGTACTCTCGCAAAATTTGATCTGGATCCTCGAGAGTTTCTGTCAATCATTCATGGTTTGGACTCGACCAACAATCAGTGGATGAAGCCGAACGTAGCAAAAATGTTGAAACGCTAAATGATTTTTTTTTTTTCTGTATACAAAAATGTGAGTTAGTAATTAATATTTGGTTGATGGAGGGGGGGGGGTTACTTACACAGATTCGAAAAAGTTGTCCAAAAACAAATAAATGAAAGCAAAGGTAAGGTAAGTTACGTTTCTACCTAACTGGATAATTGTTTAGTCTTTTTATGTAATGTAAAATGTTTAATTGGCTCGAAAAACAGAAATGGTCGCAGCATGGGTAAGGCACACACACACACACACACACACACACACACACACACATATATATATATATATATATATATATATATATATATATAGCAAAAATGGTAATTAGTAAAAACCCGAAGAAAGTACTCAATACTATTGCAGAGCAAATATGCGTTGTATTTTTTATTACCGTTTTATCTGTTTAGTTACACATGTTTCGGTTACCGAATCGTATTAACGATCCAGTAATATCGTCAGACTTTATAGGAATGGTTATTATCATTTGGAAAAATGATATTAGAAGAGCACGAAGGAAGCGAAAAAAACGAAAAAAGCAGGGGGAAAAAGGGAAAGGGGGCGGAGATCGACAATAGTAATGTTTTGAGGTTTAAAACACATTAGGAGATTGTAATAATAATAAACAACCACTTCCCACCCAATCGCACACTGCACAAAATATTCAATAAAAACACAATTAAACTTAGCTACAAATATACTGATAACTTAGAACAAATAATCAAGAAACATAATAGGAAAATACTTAACAAGAATAAAAAATAAATATAAATAACATTAGCAAGAATAATTGTAACTGCACCAACAAATCGGATGTCTACTTTATCAACAATGCTTACAAACAAGTAATGTATAAAGCTACAGAAAACCCAAACGACAAAAAGTACTATATTGGTTTGGCCGGCACTTCTTTTGAAGATAGAATTAGAGTACACAAATGCTCCTTTACAAACCCTAACACCCTAACAAAGCTCCACTAACTTCCCACTATCTACATCTAATGCAAAATAACCTTATACTAACCATTAAGTGGGAAATCCTTAAAAAACCAAGCGTATGTGAATCTTTAAATTCTCCATGTCTCCTCTGCCTGAACGAAAACCATTTTGTCTTCAATTTTAAAGATAGAGAAAAATTACTAAATAGAAAACATGAAGCTATCATAAACTGCCGGCATTACAAATCCCACCTCCTTACCAACAATACACCTTTCTGAAACGTTCCTCACACAACATCGTTTTAGATCTGCTGAATCATACACCCAGTACAACCATCTACCACATACACTCAATTACTGTAACATCTACACAATTAAATCTTCTTACCCTGTTCTTCCTATACCCTATATTACCTTACCCTCTCACCCTAACCCTCTAAATCCAATAAAATAACCTATATCTCCAATATTACCAATCTAAAACACATAATTTTATCTACCATACAATTACCCTTTAATCTGCGTCTATTACTCTTTCTAGCTAAATTTACCCACCCAACCCCAACATATCCCACATACAATTTCTGCAACTTGACGTGGGAGAATATTGTACATTCCTAATGAAACGCCCCCTTAAGTAAACATTTCATCAAATCTCCACACTAACGTACTGTACTTGTAATAACCCTTATCCCTGAGTGGCTTCCGGGCTTTGATAAGTAGTTTGCACCTGCACATGTGAATATGCATTGAAGTGTATAACTGCGCAATGCTTTATATGCATAGGTATATATTTTAATTTGCAGATGTCCCAATATAAATGTGAGCATAAACTGATTTATAATGTGGTAAAAAAACAAATGTCCCCAACTTAGAATAGTAACTAAAGTATTTAATCTCCATAAAATTACCTTAGACTCCTCTCCAAACTCTATAATTATACCTACCTAGAACTATTATCCCACCCAACTATTAACCATACAATCGTCTAGAACTCGCATTCTCCTTTTCTACTTGTTAGAAATATAGCCCAATATCCCCCTCATTTTTTAAAAGCTTTTGTGTAACCAATCACCTTTTTATCTATTAGACGAACCCCGTTCCCTCCTAATATTATATATTCTCTGATATACTTTCCTCCCTCCCATACCCCTATACCATACTCTATCTGCCTTATATATATATATATATATATATATATATATATATATATATATATGATGGACTCTCCCGTCGATTTCGACGTATGAGGTTCAGACAACCCCTATTTCTAAAACTCATTTATGCTTTTGCCTCTGATGACTTTTTAGTCCAGCAAGGGACTTGCAGACAAGGCCACAAATAGAACATGAATGTGGATTTAATGCTGCAGATATTGGTTCGGCTGGTAGTCGTTTTGCTCTTACTCTGTTTTCTTTCAGTTGCCTTAAGCTTTCAGATTGAAACCTCTGGAGACCTTCAAAACACCTTGATCTCCATCCTTTTCGGTCATTCACCTCATCTTCAAGACTCCTGTATGGTAGGTTCACTGCAGACAAGTTGCTCTTCAACTTGTCCTTGTACCTAAGCCAAGGACGTCCGACAATTCTTTTACCACCCTCAAATTGACTGTACATCGCAATTTTTGGAATTCTGTCATCGGGCATCCTCAATACATGACCAGCCCACCGCAATTGCGATTGAATAAGGAATAATTCCATGCCAGATATTTTGCATTTTGTGAATAATTCGGCATTTGATACCTTGTCGCGGAGGCTAAGATCACATATGGAGCGTAGACAGCTTTTGTGGAAAACGTCCAGCTGATTAATGTGATGTCTGTATGGAGTCCATGACTCAGATCCATAAAGAAGAATGGAAAGAACAACAGCACGGTAGACAAGGATTTTTGTGTCCAGTCGAATACCCCTTTCGTTCCACAAGCGATGGCGGAGATTTCCAAAGGCAAAAGTGACCTTAGCAATCCTGTTGACAATTTCATCATCAAGAGAACCGCCCTGGTTCACCTTGCTACCAAGGTAAGGAAAGGACTTGACATAATTGATATCATGACCGTCGACTTTCAGCTTGCGCGCAGGAAATCTATACTCTGGTGGATTTTGCTTTACGCCTTCAACTTGTTTTGGGGTAGGGTGTGGCTGATGCACTACCTCAGTCTTCCTTATGCTAATTGTCAGGCCAAAGGCCTTGCACGCGGCTGAAAATCGATCAAGAAGAACCTGGGCTTCCTCAAAGGGCGTGGCTACCAGTGCGGCATCGTCAGCGAAGAGCAAGTCGCGAATAATTTCGGTGCGAAGAAGAGTCTTGGCCTTAAACCGTTGATGGTTAAATAAGCCACCGGATGACCGAAATTGAAACTTGACACCAGTGTCCAAATCATCAAATGCATGTTTCAGCATTAGTGAAAAGAGCGCAAAGAGGACTGGCGCCATTACACATCCCTGTTTGGTCCCATTCGTAACATCAAATGGATCAGACATCATACCATCTGAGACAACACTGGCCTTCATCCCCTCGTGAAAGGAAATGATCACGTTCAGCATGTTTTCTGGAATACCAAGCCTTCTTAAAACTTGCCAAAGAGCATCGCGATTCACAGTGTCGAAGGCCTTCGTCAGGTCAACAAACACCATATACAATTCCTGATTTTTCTCACGGACCTTTTCTGCCACCTGACGTAAGGAAAATATCATGTCAATGGTGCCGCGACCCGACCGAAACCCACACTGTGACTCTGGATACACCTTATCAACGAGACGATTTATGATTCGGTTTAGAATGAGCCTAGCCAGAATCTTTCCTGCAATTGAAAGCAGAGATATCCCCCGATGGTTGTCACAGACATTCTTGACTCCCTTATTTTTGTAGAGATGTTTGATGCAGGCATCTTTGTAGTTCTGTGGAACTCGGCCTGCTTTCCATATCTTTACAAAGAGAGCATGGAGCTTTTTTACCAGCACATGCCCACCATGCTTGTACACATCAGGCGGAATTGGATCCTTTGGTGATGGGGACTTGCCAGAAGCAATTTGTTTGATGGATTCCCATACCTCCTGAGAAGCAGGTTACAATGACAATTCTGGAATATCTGGATTCTGAGGAATAGAGGACACAACATCGCTGTCAATGACAGATGAGGTGTTTAAGACAGTTTCAAAGTGCTCCTTCCAACGATTGAGAATATCTGATTTATCAGTCAGCAAAGCCTCTCCATCGGCTGTGCTTAATGGGGAAGCACCACTTTTCTGAGGACCAAATACCTCTTTCAGACCATCATAGAAGGCTTTCGTGTTCTTGCTGTCAGCAGCTCTCTGCAGTGCAATTGTCTTATTGTACCACCATTGTTCTTTCATAGCTCGGAGAGCTCGCTGTACCTCACCTTTACACTTTTTGTAGGCTGTGTGCTTCACTGTTGAGTTTTTGTCCTCAATCCAAGATTTGTGAGATGAGTGCATTTGGTTAATCAGTGCTTTAACTTCATCGTCACTTTCGTCAAACCAATCCTGGTGTTTTCTTTTCGGTATTCCAAGGACTTCAACTGCTACAGCTTGAGTTGCTTCTCGCAATGCTTTCCAAGAAGATTCAACATCATCAGTTACATCAACACCCTCAAGGTTTTCATCAAGCTTATATATATATATATATATATATATATATATATATATATATATATATATATATATATACATATATATATATATATATATATATACATACAACCGCATTTAAAATCTTAAATATCCTACTAACCATATAACTAGGAATATAGCACAACCTAATCGTGAATACTCTTGCCTAATTAATAACTCGTACTCCTTATATTTATATTTCTGATATGTATATAATTTTAACCACTATATACCAAAAGCTACATAAGGAATTATAATTCTTCTCCTTCTTCTTCTTCTTCTTCTTCTTTTTCTTCCTCTTCCTCTTATTATCTCTATTATATATATATATATATATATATATATATATATATATATATATATATTCAACTACTTATCTTACACCCCCTATTCGTTCTTCCACTTATCTTTTATCATTTATACATTTATCTATACACGGATCCAACTCTCCCCCACCTACTTACTAATTACTATTAAAACTCTCTACACATATAAATGTGTATATATAGGAATCTGTATTGACATCTATGCGTGTTTGTATGGGTATGCTTAAAATACTATTATCTTTAACGTACTTACTTGCTTATCTGTATGCATGTATATATATCTCTGTATGTATATGCATGTATGTGTATGGGCACGGATGGGTTTATGTGTATATGTATTTATATATGTGTTTGTATATGTACCTGTATAGGTGTATGTATTATGGGTCGTGTGTATATGCATGGGTATGTATTTGTGTATGTATATATGTGTATACATGTACATGTATACGTGTATATGGGTGTATTTATGCATATGTATATGTGTATGCATATGTGGGCGTATGTATGTGTGTATGTGTATATGTATATCAGGATATATATGCATGCGTATTATGTATGTGTGGATGTATGCACATGTGTCTACATATGCGATAGACTTGATACTGAAAATAAGGTAAGACATAACCATTATCCAAAACACCATCTTAGACACCCACTCCTTATATATCTGAACTTAACGGAACTACAAGAACCCCTGACTCATTATAACTTAACCACCACCTTCATAACTTTTAAACTTTAAACTTGCAGGTCCCCTATATCGGTGCAATCACATTTAAACTCTTAAATATCCTACTAACCATATAACTAGGAATATAGCACAACCTAATTGTGAATACTCTAGCCTACTTATTAACTCTATATAAAAGCCAATTACGTCCAAGGATGGAATACTGTTGCCATATCTGGGCAGGAGCGGCCAAAAACAGCCTATCATGCCTTGACAGAGTACAAAATAGACTTCGTGGCTTAGTGGGGGATGCCCTTTTCTCTACCCTGCAATCTCTCTCCCACAGAAGAGACGTTGCGAGCCTATCCTTGTTTTATCGTTATTTTCATGGCAGGTGCTCGTCTGAACTCTAATCTCTGGTCCCCCCTCGCCAATCTTTCACGAAAAACACCCGTCTAGCTGAATCCACTGTGAAAAATTTCCCCCACTCTATATCTGTGCCTAAATCAAAACGCGGATTCCATGAACAAAGCTTCTTTCTTAGAACTGCACGCCTGTGGAACTCTTTTCCGTCTGCCTGCTTCCCTCCGGACTACAACTTGGATGTCTTCAAGTCCAATGTTAACAAATTCCTAATGAACTGCCCCCTTAATTAAACACTTCAGCAAATCTCCACACTAACGTAATGTACTTGCAATAACCCTTATCCCTGAGTGGCTTCCGGGCCTTGATAAGTGTTGATCACTGTGTAAAAAAAAAAAAAAAAAAAAAACTCGTGCACCTTATATTTATATTTCTGATACATATAATTTTAACCACTATATATATAACACTACTCAAGGAATTATAATTGGCCCTTAAACCTATTTAAATCTTTACTACATTTAATTTAAAATTCTTCTTCTTCTTCTTCTTCTTCTTCTTCTTCTTCTTCTTCATTTTCCTCTTATTATCTCTATTATTTTTACTTGTTTTTATTTTTATTTTCAATTATATATATATATATAACCATTTACGATTGACTCAGTATGCCCATATGTATGTAATTCTATATCTGCATTGCTTATGCTTTGTGTACGTATATGTGTATGTGCACGCTTATACCAATACCTAACCCTAGTAACCCTGTTACATCAGACTCCTAATATCAGACACTCCGAACTAGTATATTAAACCATGTAATCACCCCTAACACATTATTCTGCCCCACCATTTATCTCTTTCTGTATCTAAACCTACCTAAACATTAGGACCTACGAGCCGTTATAACTTAACTCCTACCTAAGGAACACCTATATCCAGGAAACTCCATACAAAATCCCAAATATTAAAGCAACCGCATGTATTGGAACATATCATGCATCTACCTAACCTCGCCTAATTAATTATATTTATACATCCTAACTTTATTTTATTTACTTATTATAGGTATGTATATGTTTATATATGCATGTGTATGTCTGTGTATTATGTATATATTTGTGTGTATGTATGTATATGTGTCTATGTTTATATGGGTGCATGTGTGTGTATGTAAGCATGTATATATCTATCAATATTTTGCTGTATATCTATATGTATATATGTATGTATATATGGGTACGTGTGTATTACAACATATACGACAAAAGGTGGGGATTTACGTAACAAATAAATGTATGAAAGGAAAGTTATGATAAAACAAATATAGTTTATCTTTGAAACACGTCACGAAAAGGGGGGGTGTATAAGAGAATTTATGTGAAAGCAAAAACCCAAGTATTTTATCGCATATGTGACACGAGTAAAAAGAAAACAAAGACACGGAAACCAAATACGACAAAAACGCGAGAAGGAACGAAACAAAAACACCAGTGATAATATTTTCGAAATTAAAATTTATTATGAAACACTAAACTACGGTAGGGAGGGGATGTGGTTGAGTAAAATAAAATAAACAGATTACAAGGGTGTGGAAGTGGGTGTATTCTTTTTCACACAGTGATCACCACTTATCAAGGCCCGGAAGCCACTAAGGGATAAGGGCCATTGCAAGTACAGTACGTTAGTGTGGAGATTTGATGAACTGTTTACTTAAGGGGGCGGTTCATTAGGAATTTGTTAACGTTGAACTTGAAGACATCCAAGTTGTAGTCAGGTGGGAGCAGGCAGACGGAACAGAGTTCCACAGGCGTGCAGTTCTAAGAAAGAAGCTTTGTTCATGGAATCCACATTTTGATTTAAGCACAGATATAGAGTGGGGGAAATTTTTCACAGTGGATTCAGCTAGACGGGTGTTTTTCGTGAAAGATTGGCAAGGGGGGACCAGAGATTGGAGTTCAGACGAGCACCTGCCATGGAAATAAGGATAAAACAAGGATAGGCTCGCAACGTCTCTTCTGTGGGAGAGAGATTGCAGGGTAGAGAAAAGGGCATCCCCCACTAAGCCACGAAGTCTACTTTGTACTCTGTCAAGGCAGGATAGGCTGTTTTTAGCAGCTCCTGCCCAGATATGGCAACAGTATTCCATCCTTGGACGTACTTGGCTTTTATATAGATAGAGAATTGCATCAGTAGTGAGATATCTTCTGGAGCGGTAGAAGGACCCCACTATCTTTCCAGCGACCTTGGCAACAGATTTGATGTACGTGTTCCATTTCAGATCAGGAGTAAAGGTCAAACCCAGAAGCTTGTCAAAACACGGGGCCTCACCCAGACGAGAGCCATCCATCACAATTGATGCCAGCTGGGGATTAGAGCGTTGATGATGTAAGGATAGGAGTTTGGTTTTGGATGCATTAAAGGTAACCAGTCACGTCTTTCCCCACTGAACCACGCGTTCGAGATCAGAGGAGAGAGAATCAGAGAGAACTTTGTCATTTACAGCCTTTGATGTGTTGCCGTAGATGGTCGTGTGATCAGCATAGATGTCAACGAATGATTTAAGTATGTGTTGAGGGAGGTCATTGATGTAGATCAGGAAGAGAGTTGGCCCCAGGATTGACCCCTTTATCTATTATTTGAAAATACCAACGAGAAATATATAAAAACAAAAAATGTATCTTCAGTCCAGACAAAATGAATTCATTGATATAATATATGAGAGAGAGGTAAATCACCTTTTTTATGTTTCTTTTCCCTTTTGTTTTTCTTTTAACTTTGAAAGTGAACGTTAACCTTCATTTTTATTCACCTCGGGCGACAGTTCATAGCACGTATCGTATCCATCCAATATTTAGGTTATTCTCGGAGTGTCATGTCTCCTGTGTTCGTGAAATTAACATGCTGTATTCCAACAACGCCAGCTTGTTCTCCCAAGCATTATTTCTTTCCTTTCGCTGTTGATATGGAGTTTCTGCTAGGCATTACTTCGTTTCTTTCGCTGTTGATGGAGGGGAGTATCCACATCTTCGTTCATCTGTCGCTGGGTGAAGCTGTGGAAAATTTTCCACGTGCGCCCGCCTTGGCGCGCCGGCCAAGCAGTCACTTCCCCCCTCTCTCTCCCCCTCTTCTCTTCTTAGTACATTACTTAGCCCTTTCTTTCATTTATTCTTCATTGCCTAGCAACCCGCAAGGGTCGATGGGGTTTTCATCAGATTACCCGGTCATCTAACTTGCGTGTCAAAGGGCTTTTCTCACCTCTCTCTCCTTCTCCCACTGTCTTTTTCTCTCTCTTTTTAGGTTTAGCCTCTCCCTATTTTTTCTATACTCTCTTTCTTTCTCTCTCTCTCTCTTGGAAACGATGTTTATTTTGCCTTTGATAAAATAATAAAATAACAAAAACAAAAAAAAAACGATACATTTCTCGTTGGTCCGAAATTAAATATTTCAATTTTTAATTAATTACGTAATCCAATATATGGGTTATGACACAGTGTATATATGTATATATATGTGTGTGTATGTGCATATATGTTTTCATATATGTATATATATATGTATATATATATGTACATATATATATATATATATATATATCTTTGTATGAGTATTTATATATGTGTGTGTGTATTTAAATAGATAAATATATTTAAGTTCGATGTAACTCAACCGGCTTGGAGAAGGCGCGTCGTAGTTACTACAAAAACGTCCCCTTCCAATCTGCATGAACCTATAACATGTCAAAACACATTTGACACGTACACAACTCCTAAGCGCGACAGCCCAAAGCCACGTGTTGAATCGCTTACTTCTCTCTCTCTTTCTCTCTCTCTCTCTCTCTCTCTCTCTCTCTCTCTACTCCCATATATGTCTATGTCTGGTTGAACAGTTTAAAACCCTACTAAGCTCCACCACATTCTATTATTTATTAAATCTTAAAACTTAAAATTGAAATTCTTTCCCCCTCCTTCCTTGCCCCTCTCTTTATCTCACTATCTCCCCCCTCCCTATATCCCTATATTTCTATCCGCGCCTAGATGCAATCCCTAAGCTCTCCCTAACACCCACAACCGCCTAATGTTTTTTAAACATCAAAACTTAACAATTGTCGATCTCAGCTCCCTCCTTTTTCCTTTTTCTTTTCCCCATTTATTTTCATTTTTTCGCTTTCGTCGTGCTTCTTCTAATATCATCTTTCCAAATCATTAGATTCTCTACAGTGCAACGTAGACTAAAATATATTTGAAACTAAGTTACGGTGAGGAGGTATGTGGAGCTACCTCCCGATGCACCGCGATGGATCCCCAGCTAGAACAGGCAATTCGATGACAATATCAGAGTGTGAAACATTCGTTGATCATCATTCAAACATCAGGTCTCCCTACTAGTAAAGTTGCTAAGTCAACGGAAAAAAGTTATTGCAATAAGCTGAGGCTATTTTGATGAATAAATAATGATTCAAAATAGTTTTTGTTTGTTCATTTTAAACAGAGATCCTATGTGAGACAAGCTATTGAATTAGTCAGGGACATTTTCTTTCAAATTCATTGATTTCTTTCAGCTCCAGTAAGTTGTAAACGCATGCCTTCGTTATGATACCATTTTTTCAAATAGTTCAAATATATGTTATCCAGGCAAAGAAAAAAAAAACAGTTTGACTGTATGAAATTAACGGCATATCAACCCATTCGGGATTCTGTTATATCAAACGTTTCAAATTAGTAAAATGTTGTATTTCAAAGTTGCGTAGATGTATAGTTATTCGTTTGGTTTACATATTCTGATTTGGTCACGATCAAAGTGTAGTATCTGTTCCGGCAGATGCTGCACTTAAGATAATTTGTACCAGTCAATGGAGGGGAAACCCTCTATACTGGGACAATTATTATTTTTGGTAACCAGAGTGCCCCCTTTTTGCCTACTTTTAGGGGAGCTGGTTTTTACCTCACATTAAAAACGGCCTTGTGCCTAATTTGCTCAGTGGGGGAGCAAATAAATACCATCTGTTCTTCAGATGCTGCACTTCCATTCCTTGTTCTCTTTCGGTGGAGGAGAAATCCTTCACGACTGAGACAATTTTTATTTTTGTACCTTTTCTCCACGTTAAAAAACGACCCTGGTGTCTAACTCTGTCCCGTGGGGAGGTATAGTAAATAGGTACATATTCTGATTGTATATATTGTGGTGCAGTAAAGGTCTGGAAAAAAAACAACTCGGTATTTAGTAGAAACCAAATATATTGAATAGAAAAATAAATATAACAAATAAAGATCGTAGTTCTACGTCAGTACGACTGCCAAGTGCGCATGACGTGTGCATAACTTGTGAGCTAAAGCCGAGAAACTTAGGAGGCGCCTTCACTAAGTGTCCAGACTTTTTAATATGGGCACTTTTATTGATATTACACACATAAAACTAGTTCCCTTCGAAGTAATCTTCTCCGACTGCAATGCACTTGTACTGTTCCAACAAATTCTAGAAGGCCCCAGGGAAGTCCTCTTGTGCAAGCATGTCAATGACCTTCATCACAGCCACTTTCATCTCCTCAATTGTCGACAGCCTCTAAGATTTTCCCCTGAGCTTCGGGAATAACCTAAAGTCTCAGGAAGTAAAGTCTGAACGATAGGGAGGAACAAAAAACTGTCTTCATGCCCATCTTAGTCAAATAGTTTGTGACAAGGATAAACTTGTGTACTGGTGCATTGCCCTGGTGAAAACGCAACTGATCCGATTTGGAGAGTGTTGGCTTCTTCCGACGGAATCTATTTTCCTGAACTCCGTAAAAACCTAAACATAGTATTCTTTGTTGATTGTCTGTCCAGTGAGAACATAATGTATGTAGATCAGACTCGTGCTATCCAAAAGAAGTGAAGAGTACAGAAAATCAAAACGTGGATTCCATGAACAAAGCTTCTTTCTTAGAACTGCACGCCCGTGGAACTTTGTTCCGTCTGCCTGCTTCCCACCTGACTACAACCTGGATGTCTTCAAGTCCAACGTAAACAAATTCCTAATGAACCACCCCCACTTCACTTCATCAAATCTCCACACTAACGTACTGTACTTGCAATAACCCTTACCCCTGAGTGGCTTCCGGGCCTTGATAAGTGATGACCACCATGTAAAAAAAAAAAAAAAATCTAGGAAGACTTGTTGTCATCCAGACTCCGGGGAACAACACAGGTTGTTATCAGTGAGCAATCTCTGATGATGACCTGGATGAGAACTCCTAGTGAGTAACAATAATTTTTTAGTTGTCTTTCTCTGGTCTTTAGTTTTTAGAGTTTGGCGTATGAAAAGAAATGAAGCAAGGCGGAAACGAAGAATAAAATAATGATATAAATAAATTAAGACATAAAGTGAAACTCTTTGAAATAGGGTTGAAATGATAATTGGGTGCGTAAAACACAGATTGGGAATCAAGTGAATAAAAACTGTCATAGAGGAAAGCAAATGAAGAATAATAACAAAGAGTTTGAAGGTGAACAAATACGAAGATAGAATTAAACAGTTTAGACGGATTAGATTATTAACAAGTTTCAGAACGTGATAAAAAAGTCAACTTGCTTAAATGAAATTCTAAGTTAGAAGAATGCACATAGTCTTTATATAATATTTGGACTGTTAAAAATAAACATAAAGTGAGTGTTCTGTGTCCGAAAGATTTCAAGAATGAAATAGCAAGTAAGCTTAAAGAAACCCAAGATGTAGTAAAAGTGATTAAGAAAAAAGTAAAAACAAAACAACAAAGCAAAACAAAACAAAAAATTTAAAAACAAAAAAAAAAAACAAAAACAAAAAAACAAAACAAAAAAAAACATGAAAGAAAAATTCTAAATTGAAAAGCCCCCAGACTAAACGATGTTCATGGATGTTAGATAAATTTTTTTTTACCAATTTCCATGAAACGAGTTCGTCTAGAATTAACGGAAGTTTAATAGGAGATACAATTCCTGAATAGAGCATGCATTAACGAATAATACTCTGTCACAATGATATATAAAACACTTTTGGATTGCAAGAGGAGATTCACAAATCTATTTCAGACATGCATAGATTACCGCAAAGCAAATTATCTGGTTCCACATAGCCGGATTAAACACATGGGCAGGAGCTATTTTTCGATATGGGGGGTATTATTGAAAAAAAAAATTGAATACCGTATTGCATAATTGAGAGTTATCACTAAATATGTGCCTACCAGATGTGTAACGTCACGTGGCTATTACTTTTTAACCATATCGGTACATTTAAAATAGTTCGGACCCACACACTGTCGGGTACCGTCACAAACGAACAAACGAACAAGACAGGGGGGGAAAAATCCGACTCGGCATCCTCTCCCTAAAGTGAAAATAAAAATGCGCCCATTCGTGGCTCCTCCCAAAAACAACGCATTTCATCACCTTTCCAAAGTCCCTATGCACACGTATATGCTTTTTAAAAGTCCCTGTCCTCACCACCTCACACCGGCGCCAGCCAGCTATTTTTGCCCTTGTATTTACATGTCCATCTTCCCTTATTCTTCTTTTTATTGGTACGCAAGCTTGTGTACACTTGCTAACTTGCATACGTGCTCGAACGGCTGCTAATATATTCGCTAGCCAACCATCCCCCGGTTGCTGCTGACTTTCTCATACGCGCCTATACGCGCCTTGTTACTGATCAAATTCAAGACATTCTGTTAAAAATGTTAAGTACAATAGAGCCAATGATTGAGCTAGAATAGTTGAAGTACCTAGGTATTTAATATAGAATTGGTTTGTTTCATCGTATTATTTAACATATTTTTAGATCAGTTAATCACATTTTCATTAATGTCTATTGTTTTTTTAGTCCATAGGTCTTGATATGTTAATTCAATTTTCCTCAGTTTTTTTTATATATTCTATCAGTGTTTCTAATTGTAAAACAATGCACATCTCTGCATACGCTTTCCTCAAACTCACTGTTTTCTTAAAAAGGTCTATGAATCCTATTTAGTAAGAAAACATCTACCAAATCCATTACCTACGTAAAACTCAGGAGTATGTTTCCTGGTTCAATACTTATTAAAGTGTATAAGGATTTCCTAGCTAGTAATAGTAGATCTGACTCTACATCCTAATAATATCCTAGGTTTTCTAGTCATAAGAAGTGCCTCATTTAATAGGGCAGTTGAAATTGATTCCTAGCTCATAGTATGTGTTCAATAATTAATGCCCCCGGCACACTTTTCACATCAGTAAGAATATAGTTATATATTTACTCGTGCTAAATTTCACAAAACTCGGATGAATTAGAATTTTATGCAGAAAATCAACTCTTCATTATCCCCCTTTTATAAACATGAATTAAATTAAATATAGACTCATACTCCTAATGCCTGTGTTTCAAAATCCAGAATAGTCGGTTAATAAACTTATAAATGAATCATGTATAGAAGTTATATATAGATGTACACATATGTGTCAGAGAGGATAGATAACTGGAACCCACCTGAATCATGGAAGAGAATAACTTGCATCATGATGATTCGTGCCGGTCAGCAAAATAAGGATATCATGATTGCTGCCCAATGCTCCCTGAACACTGTAAAAACAATCAGGCATGAACTAGAGACTTGCAATGGAGACTACGAGGCTGTAGCAAAAAGAAAGATCCATAACAGGCGATCTGATTGCGTTCGCACAACAGAATTTCTCGAAGATCTGCAGGAAAAAGTGTTGAGAAACCTTGGCATTGGAATTCGGGCTTTGGCCGTGAAATGAATGTTTCAACCTCTACCATGAAAGTTGCACTCAATGAAGACCTTCGCTACTACTCATACAAGCGACGCAAAGGTCAGCTGCTCACAGAAAAAGCCCGTGAAAATCGTTTGATAAAGGCGAAGAAACTTCTGAGTAAAGTGAAACATCCTGCTGAACGACAAACAATCTGGTTCTTTTCCGATGAAAAAAAAACACAACACACAGAATAACAGATGGCTTGCATACAATCCAAAGGAAATTCCTCGTGTAAGCAAACTAAATTTTCCCAAAACCGTGATGGTTTTCGGATGTGTGTCCTCTGAGGGTGATGTGATGCCTCCTCATTTTTTCAGAGAGGGCCTCCGATTGAATTCAGACGGCTACGTGGAATTGCTAAACACTGTAGTCAAGCCCTGGATAACAAGAATAGCCAATGGTCGGCCGTATGTATGGCAGCAGGATTCAGCCTCTTGTCACACCTCTGGGAAAAGTCAAAAATGGTTGTCTGAAAATTTTTATGACTTCACCAGTCCAAATGTTTGGCCTGCAAATTCCCCAGATCTTAACCCCATAGATTATTTTGTATGGGGCGCAGTTGAGAAAAACACCAATCACTGTGCCAGTAATACAAAATCCCAGTTAATGGATAAAATTAAGCTAGTTTTTGAGGCTCTTCAAAGGGAGACTGTAGCATCAGCTTGTTCCAGGTTCCGAAGCAGGATTGAGGCTGTGATCGATGCTAATGGTGGTTATTTTGAATAAAACTTGTTGACAGTAGTGTAATTTCTGTGTCTGGTAATTTTTTTTTCAATTCATTAAATTTTGTAGTTATATAATACTTTATCTTTTTCCTTACGAAACCGTCAAATTTATCCCGAACACCCTGTATATATATGAAACAATATTTAATAAAGGTATACAAACATTTAGTTGGGTGATAGAGGAGTATAAAGAGTCCACTCTATCCCCCAACTAAATGTTTGTATACCTTTATGAAATAAATGAACCATTTTATATTCACCAATATATAGTTTTTATGACTTCATTTTCCACTCTTATTGTTTTCTATATAAGCTCCAATGGAATTTTTCAGCTTTATATTATCCCGATAAGTCTCTTATTATAGAATTGAATTTACTCTGTTCTCCCAACTCTCTAAGATATATATATATATATATATATATATATATATATATATATGTGTGTGTGTGTGTGTGTGTGTGTGTGTGTGTGTGTGTGTGTGTGGTCGTATAATATAATCTGTTACCATGGTTTCACATACACGCAATCTTCAGACGGTCTATGGCAAATTCCACTCCAACCTCGGAAATTATAACGTCCCGCTTGATCCCATGGAAACGATATATATATATATATATATATATATATATATATATATATATATATATATATATATATATATATATATATATATATATATATTTGTGTGTGTGTGTGTGTGTGTGTGTGTGTGTGTGCCTGCTGTTATGTGAACAGACTGATGTTGATTTATTTCGAGATAGTACGGTAGGAGGCACATATCTATGAGCTGGGGAGTGACCCCATGAATAAGTGACCGTAGACGCATAAAAACAATGGCCAGATCGTCTGAAAAGTGGAAATTAAAATAAATCTGCCAAACAAAGGCAGAAATGTGTTTGAACAGACGACAACAATGGCGTCAATATGACAAACAAGTTCGGACAAAAAGAAATGGCAGAACGGCGAATTCCGTCTGAGTAGGAACTTCTCGTGTTGTTAGGAAAGATAGTCTACCAGTTCGTCGGGGTTGTTTATGGTCCGGGATAAAAGAATGGAGGTTCAGAGACAATTGCTCTCATAGTTGAGCAGCCACGTCAATAACAAAATGTCCACAGAGTGAATAATCCGGGGCGGTGTGAACGCTAGATCAGACAGGGGTGCGAGGTTCGGTTGGAAAGATTGGGACGAAACGAAGCGGAGAGTACCGATCAGTTAGCCTGGAATAGAATAATAATGGATATCTATTTCGGACGTCACCGGCGGTGCTTTTGAGTGAGTAGTCGGACAACGAGACACTTTGAGAGAGAGGAAAGACAGAGAAAGATAGAAAAATAAAGTAAGAGAGAGAGAGAGAGAGAGAGAGAGAGAGGGGGGGAAGTAGACGGAACGGGAAAAGAATAATGATGGATTAGTTTATACTGGTCCTATTGAAAAGCTAACTCGCTTATTTTACCAGACGCGTCAAGTGCTTATCGTATATTTGCGAAGGTTTTTCCTTGAAGGCTTGAAGAGAAATTGGTTCCATTATGGTTATTTTCGTGTTCGTCTAGTCCCTCGTTGTTTATTTTCATTTGGGGTCATTTGAGTTGTTGATAAAATTACTCGAAGTAGCTATGGGGGGAAAAATGGATATTGTGTGTCTCTAAACGTTTGAACAGTGACCATAAAATCGGGTAATTAAAATGAGAAAGATTAAATTTGTTGCCCGGTGAAAAGAAAGGTGTCACACACACACACACACACACACACACACACACACACACACAAATAAATAAATAGATAAAATAAAATAATAAAATAAAATAAATAAAAATATAAAATAAATAAGAATCTTAAGGAATGACAAAAAGGCTGAAAACAGAACGCTAAAACGATGAACATGAAAGTAAAACAGTTACGATAAAGACTGAAAGATCACAGACGAATATTAATAGAAGAAAACGAACGAGGAAAGAAACTGTACGAACCATTCAGAACCGCCAACACATTAGTAAACAGATTTGGTTATTTTGTTTTACAACATATCAATCCTTTTCAGTTTATTTAATTCCAACCCATTAATTAAAAAAATAAAAAATTAAAAAAATAGAGTGTTTTGTGTAAAGGTTTTTATATTTTTCAATTTTATTTTGAGTAAAGTGTTTTTTTTTTATATTTTTCAATTTTTCAAGGTTTTTATATTTTTTAATTTATAGTTTCGAGTTTTTTAACGTACAAGGCCTAATCATAGGCTTTAATTTAGTTGTTTTGTTATCCGGCATACCAACTTTCTCCGAGTTATGTAATGCTGAATTAAGTAATTTTAGAACAAAATTGTCTCAAGTTTATCAAATCTTCACATATTTATTTCTGCTGTTTAATTTAGTTGCTTCGTAAAGGAAAACTGTTGTGTTTTTGACTTTGCAAAACATGATTGAGTTTTGCAAAAGAAAAGGAAAAAATAATATCAATATTTAGTGCATTTCAATATTTTGTGCATTTCAATATTTAGTGCATTTCAATATTAGTGCATGTCAATATTTAGTGCATTTCAATATTTAGTGCATTTCAATATTAGTGCATGTCAATATTTAGTGCATGTCAATATTTAGTGCATTTCAATATTAAGTGTATGTCAATATTAAGTGTATGTCAATATTTAGTGCATGTCAATATTTAGTGCATGTCAATATTTAGTGCATATCAATATTAAGTTTATGTCAATATTTAGTGCATTTCAATATCTAGTGCATTTCAATATTTAGTGTTTTCAATATTTAGTGCATGTCAATATTAAGTGTATGTCAATATTTAGTGCATGTCAATATTTAGTGCATATCAATATTAAGTTTATGTCAATATTTAGTGCATTTCAATATTTAGTGCATGTCAATATTTAGTGCATTTAAATATTAGTGCATTTCAATATTTAGTGCATGTCAATATTTAGTGCATTTCAATATTAAGTGTATGTCAATATTAAGTTTATGTCAATATTTAGTGCATTTCAATATTTAGTGCATTTCAATATTAGTGCATGTCAATATTTAGTGCATTTCAACAGTAAGTGTATGTCAATGTTTAGTGCATTTCAATATTTAGTGCATTTCAGTACTTAGTGCATGTCAATATTTAGTGCATTTCAATATTTAGTGCATTTCAATACTTAGTGCATGTCAATATTTAGTGCATTTCAATATTTAGTGCATTTCAATATTAGTGCATGTCAATATTTAGTGCATTTCAATATTAAGTGTATGTCAATATTTAGTGCATTTCAATATTTAGTGCATTTCAATATTTAGTGCATTTCAGTACTTAGTGCATGTCAATATTTAGTGCATTTCAATATTTAGTGCATTTCAGTACTTAGTGCATGTCAATATTTAGTGCATGTCAATATTTAGTGCATTTCAATATTAGTGCATGTCAATATTTAGTGCATTTCAATATTTAGTGCATTTCAATATTAGTGCAGGTCAATATTTAGTGCATGTCAATATTTAGTGCATGTCAATATTAAGTGTATGTCAATATTTAGTGCATTTCAATATTTAGTGCATTTCAATATTTAGTGCATTTCAATATTAGTGCATTTCAATATTTAGTGCATGTCAATATTAGTGCATTTCAATATTTAGTGCATGTCAATATTTAGTGCATTTTAATATTTAGTGCATTTCAAGTCCGGAAGCTCGTATCTTTAGACGGCATGGGGTCGTAGCACTAAATCTGTTAACAAGCAAAAATCTTTAAGAGAAAAACAGACAGAAAAGAAAAATGCTGTAATGGAATAAATCAAATTTGAAGATATCAATATCATATGTTGTATTTATTCAGTCCCTGTCTTACTAACGATGCGTAGAATCTGAAAGTATATGATATTCGATTTGGAACATTTTGTACATTCCAACCCCCTAAAAAAACGGTACTCATGCAGAGAGTGATCCCTGCTGAAATCATAACGTTATTATTTAAAAAGCTATTCTTAACATGTGGAGGGGGGTATTTTGCACCTATTCTGTACTTTAACCTTACAATTGAATTAAAAAAAACATATCATAAAACTTTAATTAAACGTGGAAATACGATTTAAAAAATAGCGCGGATCACTCTCTGCATTAGCCCCCCCCCAAAAAAAAATCGTGAAACAGTATGTTTCAAAGATGAGCAGTTCTTGAAAAAATGTTCTGCACATGGAAATACCGATTATAAATAAAAGCGCAGAAAACAAGGAATAATAAAACGAAAATGGATAACGGCATAATTTGATTGAAAATGAGTTATCTCCCTTTGCGATTATTATAATTTTGATAATGTAAAAAATATTGCTAACAATTTTGATGCGTTTTCGATTCGATATATTTGATTTTTGAAAGATTAAAAATTTTTGTCAGTTTTGAAGACATTTCATCTCCATAGGGACGCAACAAATGTTTTTAGATATGAAAAATAATTCAATAAATCAAAATCTATTGATGACACATTTTGATAGATTTTGTAAATAAAATATTAATATAACTGAAAGAACAAACAAACAAATATGAACTTAGGTTCGTGGCGTTACCATAATACACAAAGTATGTAAAGATTTTAACTAATACTCAAAATCAAGGCGATTCGAACCACGTCCGACGTGTTTGAAAGTCGCACCATCATACTAGGTGAAGAGCAGATGTTCAAGTTATCATAGGTTTCGTTTGATTAGTTGTAGACTTTTCGATATTTATCCAATATTGGGTTAAAGAGAAAAAAGTCTACTTTATGGCGGCTTGTTGTTTTGAAATCGGAAATCGACAAGCGGTGTTTATCAAAGCAATAAAGCAGTTACACATTATATTCAAGGTAGAATGTTGCTTTTTTACCTTATTTTAACAATTTTTTTTAATTATTAAACCACAAGATATGCAAATTGTTTTTTATAATGAGACTCTTGTTATTACAAATAATCAAATAAAACATTTTTATATAATTGAAATAATTTTTATTACATTCTATGTAATTACTTTTGGGGAGAGGCGTTCAAATGTTTTGGCGATTATGTGTAGCCACTCAGACTTAGAGTTAGTGATTAAAGAAATTTGATTAATTCTCTTAACAGAATTTTCATAATAGATTAATACTTAATTATTATTTATAATAGATTAATTCTCTTAACAGAATATTTATAAACAAGCGACATAAAAATCGCCAAAACATAAGCTGTATAAAATTACATCGAACTATTTTTGATAAACATCGCTTTTCAATTTACAATTTCCTCTCTGAAAGCCGCTACGAAATAAATTTTTTCCATTAACGAAGAATTGCAATTTTTACCGATTTGGGATGGAGGGAACTATAGTGTTTCATAGCTCATTTCTACCTATTAGATGTGGATAACGATTAATTCGAATTTTTAATGGAGACACATCTAATAATCTTAGATACTTGTAGAAATTTAAACGGTATTGGGTTAATGACGCATAATTACGGCCTTTTCTATACATTTTTGTAATTTACAAAACAAAAACTTTCGGCATTAATTACAATTTTTGTTAAATTTTGTGGAAAACAAAATTAATGATTATACTTTTAAATGAAAATTTTGCCAAGTTTTATGTGAACATTTAGCTCACTCTAGGACACAACCAGAATTTTTCTTGGGTCGCTAGTATAAAAAAAAACTATTAATTATAATTTTGCAGGATATTGAGCATGAGTACATGGTAACTATTTAAGATAGTTGCAAAAAACATACAATTTGATGATTTTAGTGCCTAATTTACAATAAAAGTAATCACACAAAAATAGGTTTTAAGTGTTTATTATAATATAAATTGATGCAAAATTTGGTGGAAGACAAATGAATTAGTTTTCAAAAATTCAAAAAAGAATTACGGAAAAAACAGAATAACGGAATAAGGGAATAAGAGAATAACGGAGAAGTAAAATAATGGAGTAATAAAATAACAGACAGTCATAAAAGCATAAATCCGTTCCAATTAACACATGTAGTTCAAAATAGCAGTTATACAAGGAATTAAAAAAAAATGATAAATTTATTGTCGTATTCGCTACACAGTAAAGAAATGAGGAACTTGTATGAACAAAGGTTTTTCATAAAACTTCCTTTCTGCAAAACACAATACCGTGGGAGTGCTTCCAAGCTGACTAGAACATGGTCGTTCTTAGGTCTAAGTTAAAAAATTCTTGTTGAGTCGCTCTCAAATAATCAACTCATCACCATCATTACCAATCGTCATTTGTCTCACCATAAACCTGACGCTTTTCAACTCTTATTCTTGAGTGTCTGCTGGTTCGTGATAAGTGTTGACACCTTAATAAAAATATATTTACGTGGCCATAGTAAAAACACAACCCTTATAAGAATGCCTTATCGAGTAGTTTAACATGAAGCAAGGATTGCGCAATTCCAAACTCACCTCTCCTGATTTGGTTGTTTGGTTATTTTTGTTTTACGGCATATCAACCCTTTCCGGTTATTTAATGCCGAATCCAGTGATTTTAATAGAGTATATATTTTTTTCAAGTCAGTTTCTATTTAACCCATAGTTGGGATCTTAACAGGTACTACCAGTCCGGGTCAGAGTTGACCTGGGAGCAATGGTAATTAAAGGGTGGCTCCACACTCCCCAAAGCCCGCAAGCTGGGGCCTCATCATCGGATATAGTTTAAGGTCATATCCAGGACCACCTCTCCTGAATCGGTATTGCTAGTCAAAAAAAAAAAAAAAAAAAAAAAAAAAAAAAAAAGAAACAGAAGGATTCGAAACAATGCTTGGATAAGAAAAAGAATTATATTTCCGGGAGTTATTTGCCCTCTACGAATATTGCACAACCAAAGCTTAAGTATATAGTCTACGTCAATATTTAGCCCATTCACACACACACGCACACACACACATATTATATACTAGCAGTTCAGCCCGGGTTTGCTCGGGCCCTATGTACTCCTGATAACTTTATGTGCATATGTATATATATATTAAAAAGTTTGACTCATGTTTAGGTAAGCTACATCTAAAATGTCGAGTGTTTAAACCCAAAATTGGCGGAGGAGTTTCGTAGAGTCTGCAAAGGTCAACTCTTTTTACTTTGACCTCTTGGCGCCCAAAGTTTCGTCCAAAAACTGATTAAAAAGCTTGCTGCATGTCTGAATACCCTTTATGTAAAATTACAAATGTTTAGACCCAAAATTGGCTGAATAGTTTGCTAGAGACTGCAACAGTTAAATCTTTTGAACTTTGACCCTTTGGCAGCCAAATTTTCGGGCAAAAACCAATTAAAAAGCATTCCCTATGTCTAAATACACTTTATGTAAATTTCAAGTGTTTAGACCAAAAATTGGCTTAGTAATTTGGTAGCGACTACAGACGTCAATTTTTTAAAAACTTTGACCCAAATTTTGACCCCAGTTTTGACCCCTTAACATCTATTGTCTTGGGCTCAAATCAAATAATAAAGTAAGATCCATGTCCAAGTAACCTTAATCTAAAATCTCAAATTTTAGACCAAAAATTGGCGGAGGAGTTTGGTAGAGTTTTTATAGGTAAAATCGTTGAACTTTGACCCTTGACAGCCAAATTTCTGGCCGAAAACTGATTAAAAAGATTTTTCCAAATGTCAATACTCCTTATGTCAACTCTCGAGTAGACTGAAATTGACAGAGTAGTTTGGTTGGGAAACGTACACACACAGGATCACACAGACAGACAGACAATTTCACTTATATATATATATATATATATATATATATATATATATATATATATATATATATACGTTTTATTTTTTGTTACCGTATCTTTCTGTTAAGTTACATTACACTGGTCAACAGAAAATTTGGTGTCTCAGTTTTGTAAGCTGATTTTGGACAATTTTGATGTGCTGAATCCAGAAATAACACTCTTTTTGCTGGGTCAGATCGACATTTTAAGCTATCGTTAATTTTCTATTTTTTAACTTTTAAATACCCGAGAAAGGTACAACAGAAGTATTAACCATTTACCGTTTAAAGTTCTATTATCTGAACAAATTTAAATTTTTTAGCACTAGCAATACAAAGAAGAAAGCATTTGAATAAACAATTTTTGATTAAATTTTAATTAGGGAGTCTAAGTTTTGCGATTATACTGCGATGTTTAAAGATAAGATAAGACTTTATTTGGCCCATACGGGAATTCAATGGTAAAACTTATTATTAAAACACACCAACAGATGAAAGCAGACGAGAAGGTAAGTCTTACGTATTGGTTCTGTGTTTCAGAGTCAAATTATTTCATTACTGTGCGATTAAAACTGTTCGCAGGACATAGATATAATTGTACCGATTTTTTTTGATACAGACTTTAAATTTCATGGAGACAACGTACACAAATTTAATTTTTAATTTTTTTCAGGTATACAATGGCGACTCGAAGAATGTGTGTAAATAAGCCAGATGTTTTTTGCTATGTTTGTGGTGAATACACACTTGTACCAAATCGCAATACTGTCACCACCTTTATCAAGCGCGTTTGCTATGCATATTTTGGCATGAAGCTCGGCGATCAAGACAAAAGTTGGGCATCTCACATGGTTTGCAAAAGATGCACAGAGCATCTCCGTCAATGGAGCAAAGGCACGCGAAAGTCCATGAACTTTGGCATCCCCATGATTTGGCGAGAGCCTTCAAATTATGCAACCGATTGCTACTTTTGTGCTATCAATGTCATGGGGATTAACAGAAAAAATCGCACAACACTGGAGTATCCCAATCTGCCGTCAGCTATGCGCTCTACTCCTACATATTTAAGCGTATTTTACGCCTGAGCAAAGCCCCACCCGCCACCTCCGCAAGTTATTTATATATTTTATTTACTCGTATACTCCAAAGAGCCTCGCCATGTACTTGAAAGAAAGATTCCACCACTTATCACGGTTTGGGGTCAGTCTTTCAGCTATCACAAGCGCCAATCTAGATCACTATCGGATCGAGCCATCTCCTTGGTGATTGTCCTGTTGACTTTTCTTGAATGAAATCTTCTTAATATGATTTCTCTGCATAGCTGGAGGCTGAACATCTTTAAACATGTTCAAACTGAATTTATGTCTTCAGAAGGTGATGGTGGTTCTGTGGTTAAATATAAGAAGTGGCAACCTTGGTGTGCCAAGTTCGATTCCAGTCTATTCCACAGAAATACATTGACATTCTCCCTCCTGCAAGTATCATATCTCTTTCTGTGGGGAGAGGCGTTTTAAAAGTACTGTCCCTACTTTTTGTTCCGCCAGAATGCATCAGACAAGATTGCAAATTGCATTGCTATGATGACTGAACTTATGCATTCATCGTTTGAAAGTTTCATCGTTTCATCTCTCTGTTGCAGATATCGACGGTGGGAGAATCTACATTCTCGATCAGAGAGAAGTTTAGCATATATCTGGTGATGAGTTAGCGCTAGGTTGATTAATGGCTCAAAACTTTTAGCTAACATCGAAAGGGGACTTATGATGCGATAATTTAGCGGGTCAGATGTTTCACCAAAATGTTTAAATACTTGTACCTTCAAAGATTTAGCAATTGCCAATGTTTAAATACATGTACATTCATAGATTTAGCAATTGCCAATGTTTAAATAATTGTACATTCAAAGATTTAGTAATTGATAATGTTTAAATACTTGTACATTCAAAGATTTAGTAATTGCCAATGTTTAAATACATGTACATTCAAAGATTTAGTAATTGCCAATGTTTAAATACTTGTACATTCATAGATTTAGCAATTGCCAATGTTTAAATACATGTACATTCAAATATTTAGCAATTGCCAATGTTTAAATACATGTAAATTCATAGATTTAGCAATTGCCAATGTTTAAATACATGTACATTCATAGATTTAGTAATTGCCAATGTTTAAATACTTGTACATTCAAAGATTTAGTAATTGCCAATGTTTAAATACTTGTACATTCAAAGATTTAGTAATTGCCAATGTTTAAATACTTGTACATTCAAAGATTTAGTAATTGCCAATGTATAAATACGTGTACATTCAAAGATTTAGTAATTGCCAATGTTTAAATACTTGTACATTCATAGATTTAGTAATTGCCAATGTATAAATACGTGTACATTCAAAGATTTAGTAATTGCCAATGTTTAAATACTTGTACATTCAAAGATTTAGTAATTGCCAATGTATAAATACGTGTACATTCAAAGATTTAGTAATTGCCAATGTTTAAATACTTGTACATTCATAGATTTAGTAATTGCCAATGTTTAAATACTTGTACATTCATAGATTTAGTAATTGCCAATGTTTAAATACTTGTACATTCAAAGATTTACCAATTGCCAATGTTTAAATACTTGTACATTCATAGATTTAGCAATTGCCAATGTTTAAATACTTGTACATTCATAGATTTAGCAATTGCCAATGTTTAAATACATGTACATTCAAAGATTTAGCAATTGCCAATGTTTAAATACATGTACATTCATAGATTTAGCAATTGCCAATGTTTAAATAATTGTACATTCAAAGATTTAGTAATTGATAATGTTTAAATACTTGTACATTCAAAGATTTAGTAATTGCCAATGTTTAAATACATGTACATTCAAAGATTTACCAATTGCCAATGTTTAAATACTTGTACCTTCAAAGATTTAGTAATTGCCAATGTTTAAATACTTGTACATTCAAAGATTTAGTAATTGCCAATGTTTAAATACTTGTACATTCATAGATTTAGTAATTGCCAATGTTTAAATACATGTACATTCAAAGATTTAGTAATTGCCAATGTTTAAATACTTGTACATTCATAGATTTAGTAATTGCCAATGTTTAAATACTTGTACATTTATAGATTTAGTGATTGCCAATGTTTAAATACATGTACATTCATAGATTTAGTAATTGCCAATGTTTAAATACATGTACATTCATAGATTTAGTCATTGCCAATGTTTAAATACTTGTACATTCATAGATTTAGTAATTGCCAATGTTTAAATACATGTACATTCAAAGATTTAGTAATTGCCAATGTTTAAATAATTGTACATTCAAAGATTTAGCAATTGCCAATGTTTAAATAATTGTACATTCATAGATTTTGCAATTGCCAATGTTTAAGTACTTGTACATTCATAGATTTAGCAATTGCCAATGTTTAAATACTTGTATATTCATAGATTTAGCAATTGCCAATGTTTAAATACATGTACATTCATAGATTTAGCAATTACCAATGTTTAAATACTTGTAAATTCATAGATTTAGCAATTGCCAAGATTTAAATACTTGTACATTCATAGATTTAGCAATTGCCAATGTTTAAATACTTGTACATTCATAGATTTAGCAATTGCCAATGTATAAATACTTGTACATTCATAGATTTAGCAATTGCCAATGTTTAAATACTTGTACATTCATAGATTTAGCAATTGCCAATGTTTAAGTACTTGTACATTCTTAGATTTAGCAATTGCCAACGTTTAAATACTTGTACATACATAGATTTAGCAATTGCCAATGTTTAAATACTTGTACATTCATAGATTTAGCAATTGCCAAGTAAATGAAATGTTATATAATTACATCATGACAGCAAATTTTCTTAATGGCAGCCATTTTAATCAACTTCCGTACACGCTTACCCTTCTTCTATAAAATATATAAACGCATTATGAAAGTTTTTCATCGTATAAGTGACGCTATTAAAGCGCAATGAAGCAAACGAACCTAATGTATAAAAACAACGTAAAGAAGCTGAGAGAATAGAACTAAAGTAAAGAAATAACAAATTTATATATAATATAATGAACGTTGAAAAGGTTTCAAATATGATGGATCCATTAAGATTTTAAATTTAAAGATTGCAAAGATTAGAGAGAGAGAGAGGGAGAGAGAGAGAGAGAGAGAGAGAGAGAGAGAGAGAGAGAGAGAGAGAGAGAGAGAAAGGAAAAATACATTACGAATAGAGTCAGTTATCTTACGTTACAATGTACGCTTAAAAAGTCCAGGAAATTTCGATTTAGTCCAACAATATATATTTACAGACATATTTTATCGTGTGATAATGTCTTATAATCTAATATACAAACGTGTCTATGTATGTCTGTCTGTCTGTTTCCATGTTTTCAAACTCTATCTCCACCGAAACTAAAAGTCGTAGAGCGGCGCTAGGGGCCTCAAACGAGTGAATATTTGACGAACCGTTCTTTTATGGGTCTTTAGCCGGTTAAAATCGTTTTTAATGGAGTCAAAAATTGGTCAAAATTAAAAAATATCATTAAACATTTTGTGTATTCATCTTAGTTTATTTATACTTCATAATTTTTAATCGGTTTGTATATGCGTCATGTTGGTACAGTGGTAACGTTACTAGCTTTGAATATTTCGGTTTCGATTTTAGCTGATGGCACCTAAATATTTTTTATCACTTTTGAAATCACGACTCATAATATATACGAAATCTGGACTAAATAAAATATCATATTTAAGCGTATTTTACGCCTGAGCAAAGCCCCCCCCCCGCCACCTCCGCAAGTTATTTATATATTTTATTTACTCGTATACTCCAAAGAGCCTCGCCATGTACTTGAAAGAAAGATTCCACCACTTATCACGGTTTGGGGTCAGTCTTTCAGCTATCACAAGCCCCAATCTAGATCACTATCGGATCGAGCCATCTCCTTGATGATTGTCCTCTTGACTTTTCTTGAATGAAATCTTCTTAATATGATTTCTCTGCATAGCTGGAGGCTGGAAATCTTTAAACATGTTCAAACTGAATTTATGTCTTCAGAAGGTGATGGTGGCTCTGTGGTTAAATATAAGAAGTGGCAACCTTGGTGTGCCAAGTTCGATTCCAGTCTATTCCACAGAAATACATTGACATTCTCCCTCCTGCAAGTATCATATCTCTTTCTGTGGGGAGAGGCGTTTTAAAAGTACTGTCCCTACTTTTTGTTCCGCCAGAATGCATCAGAAAAGATTGCAAATTGCATTGTTATGATGACTGAACTAATGCATTCATCGTTTGAAAGTTTCATCGTTTCATCTCTCTGTTGCAGATATCGACGGTGCGAGACTCTAAGAGAACATTCTATGTTATGTTACGTGGGTCAAAAAACAGATGTGTCATTGAATTCCTGGCAAAAGTTTTTTTTTTTTTTACAAGGTGGTCACCACTTATCAAGGCCCGGAAGCCACTCGGGGATAAGGATTATTGTGTGTACAGTACGTTAGTATTGGAGATTTGATAGAGTGTCTTACTTAGGGAGGCGGTTTGTCAGGGATTTGTTTATGTTGGAGTTGAAGACGTCCAAGTTGTAGTCAGGTGGGAAACAGGCAAACGGAACAGAGTTCCACAGGTGTGCACTTCTAAGAAAGAAGTTTTGTTCATGGAATCTACGTTTTGGTTTTGGCACAGATAAAGAGTGAAGAAAATTTTTGGCAGTGGTTTCAGCTAGGTGGTTTATCGTGAAAGATTGGCGAGCGGTTACCAGAGATTGGAGCTCAGACGCGCACTTGCCATGGAAGACGATGCTCACCTGGAACTTTTGAAACTCAATGCCTCTATCAACTCACCATAAATAATCGTTATTTTTTCAAACAGTTAAATTTTTGGCGTGTGTGTGTGTGTGTGTGTGTGTATTGAGAATGGTGGTGACTATGTAGAAAAAATTTTTGGAACAGAAAAGGTCGCTCGATATAATGGTATCACTCTCGTCGTTGTAGCTCTTCCACATTTTAAGTGAAAAATATAAATTTTTAGTTCTGGGACAAGCTTTATATGACAAAGCGCGCTCCGGATGTCCACACACAGTAATTGCTCATCCCAGGCACAAGTACATTGTGAATGATTGTGACTATGAAGAAAACTTAATTTTGCCTCGAATTCAATGACGCATCTCTGCTTTTGACATACGTCCATGGCAGGGGTTGCTTTCGCTGCACCAGAGAGATGAAACTTCCAGTTCATGAATGTATAAGTTCAGACGCCATACCAATACAATTTGAAATTCCTTCTGATCCAGTCGGGTGGAATAAAAATAGGAGTCATTACCTTTTGAACACTCATTACACATGACCTTAGATCAACTTAACAAATGTTAATAAAGTTATAGAATTGTCTATTTTATAATATAATGTACTTTGTTTCATGAACGTTATCCTTTACCTGTTGAGTTAATAAAGCAGTCAAAAACATTAATTTTCCTCTTGCAAATTGACCAGTTAACTACGTTATCATTCAAACCCGGTAGTGTTTTAATATATTGTTAAGTAGCAGTTTTAGTCACTTAGAACTGCTTAAAACCTTCACCGATCACTCACTTTTCGACCAAATTTCAAACAATTATTACAGTTCATAGATCACCTTCTAAGCTATATTGTGAAAAAAATTCAAATTTTGTTCAGTAAAACAAAAGTTATGATGAATTTCCTAGTGTTCAAAATCATTAAAAAAACGTAAGGAGGTAAGCGACGTTTTTTATGACTGGTTTCCATAGCAATCATGTCGCTTCAGCGACTACTGTTGCTACCAATTCACCGCTCTCGCGAAAAGAGAAGTAACAGATGAAACGGAGGATGAAAGAATGAAACGGAGATAATTGGGGGATTTTATCGAAAGCAGACGAGAGCCGTAAATTGATATTACATATGTGTATGTTATGTTCATAGGGACAAAAAAAAAAAGACTGAAATTAAACAAAGAACAAATGAATTTACTAGAAGCCTGGTAAAATCGTGGATTACAATGGAAAATGCGAGCATGAAAAGTAATATGGTTAAGCCATAACATGGAAAAGAAAAGGACAAGGTATTCTAGTAAAAATATAATAAATTTATAACTTAAAATATTGCAGCATTAGGAATTTTTTAAAAATTCAATTTATAACATTATATAAGCAATTCTTTATGCTGCAATGTTTTAGGTTATAAATTTATTACGTGTTCCATTTCAGATCAGGAGTAAAGGTCAAACCCAGAAGCTTGTCAAAACACGGGGCCTCACCCAGACGAGAGCCATCCATCACAATTGATGCCAGCTGGGCATCAGAGCGTTGTTAATCTCTTTTTATTATTTTACTTTACTTAGTTTTAAGAGATCAAGGGAGCTAACTCTTGATTTCATTATCATATGAATTTATATCCGAGGGATCTTTTAAGAATAAACATTGGTCCCTTTATGGCTGCTATTTGTATTTCGTTACAGCTTGGTCTTCTATGGATTGTTTTCAAGTATTTCTAAAGATTATCCTTTCATCAGGCCAGTTGCTCCTATCATTACCGGTATAATGTGTATTTCGTTTAAAGACTATGTTGTTTTAAAATCATTTGTAAGTCCTGATATTTTGTTATTTCTTCGTGTTTAGCTCTGCTAATGGTCATTTGCGATGGTGACATCTATAATGAGCGCAGTTCTTTTGGGCTTGTTCCATATAAAAACAGAAAAGAAAACAACAACAACAACAACAACAACAACAACAACAACAACAACAACAACAACAACAACAACAATAATAATAATAATAATAATAATAATAATAATAATAATAATAATAATAATAATAATAATAAAACATTGATGGTATTGTTTTTTGCTTTTTCCCTTTGTAAAACTCTGGCATGTTCGGTAAAGCCAATAACAATTTTGTCTGGTTTAATGAACTCGTTTTTTTTAGATATCTACCCGTCTATATATCTGCGTCATAGTACACTGTCACTTTTCTGTTTGAGATATTACATTTTTTATTCACAGGAAAAAATACAATTGGGAAAATGAACAAATGTCATGTTTCCAGACATTTGATGATCTTCCAAGCCGCATCTCTCCACAGATCTTCTCAATGGAGGTATGTGCATCTTTGTTGTGGCAAACAGTGTCGAAATCATCTGCTAATAACATTAGGGCATTTAGACATTAGGAAACATGGGCTCTTAATTGTTGAGTGACAAAACCTGCACTGGCCATTTGCTTGTAGGTCAGCCATTTCTTAAAATCCATTTGTGAGTCAGTCCTGATCTTGACTGACTACAGGTCCTGGATATGACCTTAAACTACATCCGATGGTGAGGCCCCAGCTTGCGGGCTTTGGGGAGTGTGGAGCCACCCTTTAATTGCCATTGCTCCCAGGTCCACTCTGTCCCGGAGTGGTAGTACCTGTTAGGGTCCCAACTATGGATTAAATAGAAACCGATTTTAAAAAAAGCTATTCTATTAAAAAAAAAATTCTCCAAAATAACTGAATTCGGCATTAAATAACCTGAAAAGGGTTGATATGCCGTAAAACAAAAATAACCAACCAAAACAACCAAATTAACTGACTACAATGAGAGGTGTGTGGATTTACTCGTGAATGATTACTTGTTAAGTAGAAGTACACATTAACTGTTACTTCGGACCTTAGAAATTCTTCTCTAAGATCTTTCTCTTCTTTATTCTGGTTCTACCGTATCAGGCCGTTTAAAGTGATCTAAAATGCAGTAAGAATTGATATCATTGTTTTGTTTTTGTCTTTATTCCTTTATAAAACTCTGTCATGTTCGGTAAAGACAAAACAACTTTTTCTCCTCTATACAACAACCAAACTAAACACCATAAATAAATATTTGAATATATGAATAGCTTGGCAACATAAGAACTCGTACCAAAATTAAAGGGTTGATAAGCCGTAGAACAAAACACCCAAACTGGACCAAATCCTCTTTCATTGTACGCTTAGTTAGAATAAATGATTCTGTTTCTAATTAAAATATCGCGTTCGATCTTTTACGTTTTCTGCTCTTTGAACCCGAATTCATTAAGTGTGCAACTTTCGAAAGAGACAACAGCGTCAACGACACTCTAAAGTTACACCAAAACAAAACAAACAAGACAAAAGAGGAAAAGGAATAAGGAAATATATAGAAAACAGAAGAAATTAGAAACATGAAAATAAGAAAAATAAACGAGGGAAATGCAAAAGAGTGAAAAGAAAGAAATAATAATAAAGAGAAAGATAAAAGGAGAAAAATAAAGAGAGAAAGATAAAGAGAGAAAGATAAAGAGAGAAAGATAAAGACAGAAAGATAAAGACAGAAAGAAATAGATAAAAAAGGAGAAATGTAGAAAAAATGATAAAAGTAGAAAAGAAAAAATAAACAATAATAAAGATAAAAGAGAAAGAAAGAACGAGATAAAAGATAGATAAAAAGAAGAAAAATATTAAAAAAAAAACTCAGAAAAAAAAAAACAAAAAGAGAAAAGAAATAAACAATAATAAAAATAAAAAAGAAAGAAAGAACGAGATAAGGAAATGGGTAAAAAGAAGACAAATTGAAAAAACAGGAAAATATAAATAAAAAAGAAAAGAAATAAACAAACAATAAAACAAAAATAAAAGGAAAGAAAGAACGAGATAAAAGATAGATAAAAAGAAAAAAATTGAAAATCAGAAAAAACATAAAACAAAAAGAGAAAAGAAAAAAATAATAATAAAATAAAAAAAGAAAAATAAAGAAAGAACGACATAAAAATAGATAAAAAGAAGACAAATAGAAGAAATCAGGAAAGTATAAATAAAAAAGAAAAGAAATAAAAAACAACAAAATAAAAAGAAAAAGAAAGAAAGAACAAGATAAAAGATAGATAAAAAGAAGAAAACTGAAACAAAGAAACAGAAAAAAATAAAAAAAAGAGAAAAATAATCAGCATTAATAAAATAAAAATAAAAAGAAAGAACGACAAAAATACATAAAAAGAAGATAAATAAAAAAATCAGAGAAAATATAAATGAAAAAGAGAAATGAAAAACAAAAAAAAATAAAAAGAAAAAGAACGAAAGAGCGAGATAAAATAGATAAAAAGAAGAAAAATAGAAAATCAGAAAAAAACATAAAATAAAAATAAAAAAGAAATAAATAATAATAGAAATAAAAAAAAGAAAGAACGACATAAAAATAGATAAAAAAGACAGATTGAAAAACTCAAGACAAACATAAAATAAGAAGAGAAAATAAATAAACAATAATAAAAAGAAAGAACAAGATAAAGAAGTAGAAAAAAGAATAAGATAGGAAAAAACCAAGATAAATAGTTAAAATAGAATAAGCATTATTGTATTATTTCCGCTTTGATGTGTAGTTTTATGAATAAGCCGTTCATTCAGATTGTCTCTGCAAGTCTTCCAATACCTAGCAACATTATCCTTCTATATTTGTTGCTTCAGAATTAGCTTTACATCTTAATTTACTTTGAAACTAATGTCCATTGTCTTTTGCGTTCTCAACATTTCATTCGTTTTTAAAAATATCTTACTGAGATTTACTGACTAAAATGCTTATAGCGTAAGTTCTTAGCAAGGAAGCGAAATATCATAATAATGACTGAATAGCGTAACCAGCGTCAACGTAATTTACTAAAACACGATTTGAGAACATGTAGATCAATGGTTTCTGCTGGAAGGTGACTGTGGCTTAGTTGTTAACGACACGGGCTGACAATCTGGATATTCAAAGGTTGAACCCATTTCGTTCGACAGAAGCGCTTTCCTCTAGGATCTTGGCAACCTTTATGTGGTGCCTCCTGTAAGTATCTGATGTGTTTTTAGAAATAAATACGACTTGAAAAATATCGGGGAAACCAATGCCAATAATAGAATCATCTAATTCATACGAAATGAATAAATAAACATATTTGCCGCTTGTTAAGTGCGAAATAAACATTTCGTAGTTGAACTAGTCTAAAAGATGTATTCTCCAAACGAGACGAATCTTTGGCTATCATTTAGAAGCACAGGGTGGAACGATAATATTTCCATCTTAGAAAAGACGAAATGATTCCATTTCCGTTTGATGAAAACCGGTTTTCTTTTTTTATTTTTTTATTTGTAGACCATCTACTAGATAGTCAGTTGCGTACAAATCCTAAGAGCGATAGGATCCTGTTGTCATTTCTGAAAGTGACACAATATTCAACGATCAAGATCGGAGATGCGCCGCTGTACAACTCATGATCTCTACCACATTATGACAACAGGACCATTTTCACCCCTTCTGAAAATGTAAATCCGGACAGTTCAACGCTTGAGGGCACAGCTCAACGCATCGGACGACCCACATTTATGGTCTTTGGTGGGGTTTCAAGTGAGAACCATATCATGCCAATCCAAATCTTCAAAGTCGGATTAAAAGTCAACACCGCCGGCAAACCCTTGGTGGTCCACAAGTTCAAAGAAACCCAGACTTGGCTTCAGAAGGAGTACTACGACTTTGTTCCTTCTCTAATATTCCCCCCTTCTCCCCAACCTGAACCCATTGGACTACTTCGATTGATTATACGTCGATAACTTCACCAACATGACCTCCTACAACATTAAAGTCAGCCTGATCGCCGCCATCCGCCAAGTATTCGCCGAGGTCTCGCCGACCCTTGTGGAAAAAGCATGCTCCCAGTTCCGGACCCGTATCGAGGCGGTAACTGAGACCGAAGGCGGCTACATTGAATAGCTGCAAGCTTTACTACATAATCATAAGCTTTACTACATAATCATAAGCTTTACTACATAATCAAGTTACATGAATTGATGTTTTTCAGTATATGTTTTAAAATAAAGCCGTAGTATTGTTTTTTTAGGGCGACAATTTTATCGTTCTTCTCTATCGTCGCCTTAATTCTTTTTAGTATATTTAAGCAATATTCTTTTCTCTTATGAATGTTTCATTGAACAATAGGGATAATTCTTGTTTGTGACTCTTGCCAGCAGTTTTTTTCCATTTCGCAGGTCAGTGTTAGAATGCTTGTTCGAGTGTAAAAAGAAATTAGTAATAGTCGCTAACGTTTTCGACTTTCATGAGTCGTCTTCAGGCGAGTGATGAATTAAATGCGTTTTGTAAATTTATTGAAAAAGTCGATTAAAATCATTAAAAGTACTTACGCATGCAACTTCCTAATGTTTAGCTTGGTTGACGGTCGGTTTGTTTATACGAAAAAATAGGGCTTTCATGATTGGGAGGCACAGGTTACAATGTGAGACGGCTAAAATGGCGGTGTTTTTATTAGTATGTTTCTAAATTCGTTTTGTGCTACAAGGTGTTGGTAGATGGAGCCTAGCCGACCAGATATACTGGTTCTACTCATGCCAATGTACGAGTTGTTTTTGGAGACACATTCTCCTATAGGACATTAAAAACATACACAGCATTTCTAGTTTTTAGTGAATTGTTGGTCGGGTGTCAAGTTGTTGCTTGAGTTGTTTATATATATATATATATATATATATATATATACATGCAAAATAGATTGGAGGTGGAAGGACCTGAACGCTCAACGTTTCGCCCGATTTATGCGGGCTTTTTCAACAGATGTGGTTACTGACAAGAGGGTCGATGTTTTTAGTTTTATATATACTAAGAGTGTGTGCAAAAATACAAAAAAAAACCAAAAAACAAAATATATATCTATTAACCAGTGTCTAGATTATTTTCGTGCAATATTATTTTAGATAAGTGGAAAGAAATGTAAAAAAATCCTGTTCTCTGTTTGATAGTGTTAGTAGAGTTTGAGATGAAAGCAGATTCCAACAGACGGCGTGTTGACCTACTATGTATATGCTTTAGGAGGGTCGCAGTTTCGAAATCGAAATGATGGTCATTTTCCATTATGTGACCGAAAAGAGCATTAAATGTATTGTTATTCTTTATGTCTCTTTTGTGTTCATATAATCTTTTAGCAAGGTTTCGCTGCGTCTCTCCTACGTATATCTTGCCACAATCAAGGCACGGTATGGTATGAATATAAATATAAAGGTGGCGGTGTTGTAATTATGGAAACAACAAAGTGCAAGAATAAAATATTTCAACTCTTGCGAGATAAAAATGCATACAAAGAAACTAATTCCGGTACAATACAAATAGAAACTGATAAGTTCAACAAAATGTATAAGAAATTAATAAACATTAATAAAAACTGGTCTGCCTACATAGAGCACCACCTTATAATTCCAACCTTATATGGACTTCCTAAAACTCATAAAATTAACACAATAATTCGCCCAATTATCTCAGGCAGTGGCAGCACCACACATAAAGTAGCACGAGCAATCTCAAAACTGTTAACTCCATTATTAGGCACCATTAGCAAATCCCACATTAAAAACTCCGGCGACCTACTCAATAAAATAAAAACCCTTAATATGAAAAACAAAACTCTAAACAGCCTTGACATAGAATCTCTATCCCCACTAGGAAATGTCTTAATCTACTTCATAAACACCTCAATAAAATAAAAAACGAATTACCTTTTCCAACTAACACATTAATAAACATTATAAACCTGTGTATTGATATGTATTTCACATTTGGTGGACTCTATTACAGGCAGAAATTTGGATTGCCAATGCGTAGTCCCCTAAGTGGGGTCCTGGCGTGCCTGTTTCTAGAGTTTACTGAAAGCGATCCCTTAAGATATAAATTACCTAAGGGTGCATCGTATTACAGGTACATAGATGACATTTTATCATTCTCCCCACGTGGAATATTGATAATATCACTAACAAACTTAATAAAATAGATCCTATCATCAATTAGACTTACGAAACTGAAAATAATAATTCCATATCTTTCCTAGACATACAATTAATTAATACTAATAATCAACTAAAATTCAAAGTTCATCGTAAAACAACTAATAAGAATGATTATGTACATTTTTACTCGCAACAAAATGACAACGTAAAAAAGGCATTATAATTGGATTTTATCTAAGAGCTATGAGAATATGTAGCAAAGAATATCTAAACGATGAATTTGAATATATAGAAACTACATTCAAGAACTTACAATATCCCCAATACTTCCTACTTAACGCTAAAAAAAGGCCTTAAGAATCTATCAAAACCGAGATCAAAACCACCCCCAAGAAAACCTAACACACAATAGAAGACTAATTGTTCTCACTAACGTTAAAAATAATAACATTTATAAAAACCTTAACAAAATCGGCTTTCAAATAGTACAGAAAACCTCCCTAACGATAAATATTTAACTCGGAAATCTAAAACTAACAATAATAAACCATTAACACAAGCCGGAATTTATGCTATACCGTGCCTTGATTGTGGCAAGATATACGTAGGAGAGACGCAGTGAAACCTTGCTAAAAGATATGAACACAAAAGATACATAAAGAATAACAATACACTTAATGCTCTTTTCGGTCACATAATGGAAAATGTTCATCATTTCGATTTCGAAAATGCGACCCTCCTAAAGCATATACATAGTAGGTCAACACGCCGTCTGTTGGAATCTGCTTTCATCTCAAACTCTACTAACACTATCAAACAGAGAAAAGGATTTTTTTACATTTCTTTCCACTTATCTAAAATAATATTGCACGAAAATAATCTAGACACTGGTTAATAAATATATATTTGTTCTTTTTTTTGTATAATAGTTTTATTTGCATACACTCCCCCAGTATATATAAAACTAAAAACATCGACCCTCTCATCAGTGACCACATCTGTTGAAAAAGTCCCATAAATCGGGCGAAACGTCGAGCCTCCGGTCTTCCGCTGCCTTTTCACATCATAACGTCGGATTGTATCCATTTTAAAATTCATATATATATATATATATATATATATATATATATATAATTATCCACTGACACGTGTATCGTTGTCTACGACTCATCAGAGTGCCAGAATATATATATATATATATATATATATATATATATATATATATATATATATATATATATATATATATATATAACAAGCTCATATCTAATGCATACTGCCACATGCCATAATTGTCATCCAATATACGATAGTGAAACTCAATGGAACTAGATAAAAGGCTTAATAAACATAAAATATATACAAAAAATAACAATTCCCTAAATGCATTAATCTCTCATTCATGGCAGCATGGCTAAATTTTTAAACATTAAACACGCTAAACTCATTAAACTCATTTTAAATAAATATCCACGAAGACTTTTCAAATCAAACTCTAACATATTTAAACAGCGTAACATCTTCTTAAACGATAGTAAATAAAATCAATACAATAAATAATAATCAATAAATAAAATCATAGAAACACGCAATTCATTTTATATATACATCCAACATATTAGATTATAACAACTATATTAAAAAAAACCCAAAAAACTCCAAAAAAAACAAACAAAAAAAAACAAAACAAAAAAAAAACACCAGAAACATCATCATATCTATTTAAATTCTAACAACTATGTGACGTTTAATGAATAGGGCTGTGACAACAGCATATTCTTTTCATTGTTTTGACGGTTGAGTATAGATCCGTAAATATCTTATATGATTTTATATAGACGGATGTGGTTCTCGGTTGATTAAATGTGTCTAACTATGTCAGGTATGTACCCGAAAGTCAAAATAACAAACAGAAGATTCTGTTGTCACAGCCCTAGTCATGAATGCTATACTCTATTTTTATGGCGATTTTTGTACGGAAATAGAAAAAAATCCATTTCCTATTACAAACACAAAGCAATATATTTTCAAACATTGTAATGATATTCCATTTCTTCAGATCAATTATCCCTAGAAATAACGACGAAACATTGAGGAACATATAATATCGGTTTGTCCATTTTCATATCTCAATCAGGTTGTACGAGGGGCGTGCAATAAGTAATGCCCCTGACCCACTTCCCATAGCAGTAGAGCAACGAAACTTGGCATAGTTATTAATCTTTCTCTACATAGGAACCACTCAGAGTTATGCATTTCTCCCATCGTTTGATGCAGCTCTGGGGATCGTTTTTGTAGAACACCCCAGGTTGGTTCTCCAACCACGGTGTGCCTTCAGAAATAAAGGCTGCGTCATCTAGGGAACGCTTTCTTTTCAAAAACAACTTCATGGCTGAGGAGGTGAAAGTCAGAGGGTGCAAGGTCCGGAGGCGACCAGATCTGGGAGCTGTTTCCACAGACATCCGGCCATGTTTGAATTCACATTGCCAGCGTTTTACAAGGTCATATGATGGGGCATTATCACCAAAAGTTTCTTCCATTTCATCAAAAATCTCCTGTGGTGTGCATCCTTTCAAATACAAAAACCGGATCACTGCTCGTCATTCAACAGGCTCCATTTCACACCTGACTCAGTTGAAACACCTGTAGAACAGCAATCACCATTAGTTCAGAGCTGTAATTTACCACATAACCCGTAGAGATATAAATCATTGCACATATAAAATTTCAGCTAGATCAGACAACTGGAAGTGGGTCAGGGGCATTGCTTATTGCACGCCCCTCGTATTAGTAGTTTAATAATTTTCATCATATATATATATATATATATATGTATGTATGTATGTAAGTGTGTGTGTGTATGTGTGTGTGTATGTGTGTGTGTGTATGTGTGTGTATGTAGATATTTTTATTTTTGTTAAATTTCAAAGATAATTGAATTTGGTCTGGCTAATATTCCCCCTGGAAGATCGGAAGATAGTCTAATTAAAATCGTAATAATCGCCCTATATTTACAGAAGTATACACACACACACACACACACACACACACACACACACACACACACACACACACACACACACATACACACACACACACACACACATACACACACACATGTATATATATATTCGCTTGTTGTTTTTATTTTTTACTTATAAAACAATTATCCACAGACACGTACTTGACCATATCTACGCATTCTATAGTCAGCCGCGGTGATGAGCAGTACACACGACAAAGCACGTGTGCATAGATAACTATATTATAAAGTAAAACACACGCACACACACTTATATATATATATATATATATATATATATATATATATATGTATGTATATATATATATATTCCTCTCATAAAATATTCTAAACTGGAAACAAAGTCTACAGCATTTAGACGCTTTCATAGTTTATTGATTATTTACTTCTTCCGCAAATTTGCTTTTTTCGGCCGGGCAAATGTGGCGATCACCGTCTTCACGACACTATGAAAAGCATTTTATTCTTGACGCCAAGCTGGGTGGTATTCTTCAACTGATTTGCATTTTAAAGCTTGTATCTAAACACGCGTCTTTCATTTGAAACCGCTCAAGGGCCCTGATTTCGTGTTTTTTTTTTAATCCTTTTTAAGTAAAAGTCATTCTTCGTTGCTATGGTCAATTTCTTTAGTCGTTTTTAGAAAAACAATTTTAAAAAAATGTTTACTCAACAGAATGATTATTACCGATAATATATGCACAGGCATGTTGTATACATGTATGAAGGCAGTTCGCTTATGACTGTGGAATCGGATATTTATAAACGCGGATTATGTTCTCCATTTTAAACGAAAATCGATCGGATTAGGAATTAGTATTTAAAATTAATAAATAGATAACAAAATAAGTATTCCACGGAAATGTCACGTTTGTTTGGGAATTAAATGAAAAATTGTTCAATAATTCATTATTCATAATACGAACGTTGGTCCAAAAGTAAAGCCTCTTATTTTCTAACTCCAAAATGTTAAAGAGCTACGAACACGGGAGTGGTACAATTAAAACAAGTTTCCATTTTGACCCCAGCATTTATTTTTCTACAGAATCACCACCATTCTTTCATGCATGTTTACCAGCGATGAGCGATGGCTGTGTATGAGCGTCCGGAGCGCGCTTTGTTATAAAAGAGTCGTTCCAAAAGTAAAGCTTCCTATATTTCTAACGTAAAGTGGTAGGACTAAGAAGACAGAAGTGTTATCATTAGATCGAGCGATATTTTATAATCCAGACTTTATTTTTCCACGTAGTAACCACGATTTTCAATGTTGCGAGCAATCGACGATGGCATGAGCGTCCAGAGCGCACGCTTTTTCATATAAACGTAATTCCAAAAATGTAGCCTTTGATGTATTTTGTTTTAACTCCAAAATGTCGAAGAGTTACAAAAGCGGAGTTATTACCATTAAAATTTGTGCTCCAGAATTTTTTTTTTTTTTTACATAGTCACCACCATTATCAATGCAATTTTGCTAGGTATTCATTGGCGCATTTCTGCTGCGGACGCACGTCCATGACAGGAGTTTCTTTCTTAGAGTCCTACACCGTCAATATCTGCAAGAGAGATATGAGAATTACAGGCTATTAATGCATGATTTGAGCTATCAGAGCAATGTAATTTGAAATCCTCTCTGATCTACTCGGGTGGAATTAAAAATAGGAGGCATTACGCCTTTTTTATATTATATTTCGCTTTCTGATATATATATATATATATAAATATATCTGATATATAAATATATCTGATATATATATATATAAATATAACATATATATTTATATAAACAAGAAAACCAATATAGCATATATATATATTTATATAAACAAAAACAAATGAAATCTTTCCACCTACTACTCATGTATATTTAATGTTCAAATTTAATTTCTCGATGAAGTAATCCTCATTATTCCTAAGATATAGGTAGCCCCTCCCCCCGGGCAATGAAAAAAAAACGTATACAATTTCGCATATATAGAATAACGACTCTAAAATTTAAAAAAAAATAGATTAGAAGCCAATGAAATAAAAGCGAAGGTCAAATAAATCAAATGATAAACGTATGTTCATCTTAGGTTTGCCTGTAGTTAAACGAAAAAAGCGCACGGTTAAATCACATGAAAACTCTGGTTCTTATTTCACTGGGCAGCTCTTCAGATATCGTAAAAAATGAAGAGATTTAAAAAGAATAAATAAATAAAACGGAAGGAAGTTATTTAACAAACATAGGGAGAACTGTACGTAAAAAAAAAACACGAAACACACACTTTAAAAGTTAACAATCAAAGGAAAAAGACCCCCCTCCCCAAAGAGACGTCTGATTCATACGGATGTCCTTAAACTTCAATGTTGATTTTCACCAGTGACTTATCAATAATGGCTATGACAAGACAATATTCTTGTCATTATTTTGACCCCCGAGTATATATCAGTTAATATCTTATAGGTTTTTAGATAGAGTGATGTGCTTCTCGGTTGATTAACTCTGTCTAACTGCGCCGGATATATTCTTGAGAGTGAAAACAGTGATAATATTCTTTTACTATAGTCTTACTTGTCATAATCAAAATAGGCTACATGTAATAGAGTCCGCGATTTTCAAAACGATTAAAGTTCTAAAAATATAATATGTGAAAGTAATACAGAAATATTAAAAGAAGACAAACAAGACTAGGCGTTAAATTATAAAAAAAAAATTCATTCCCTTTTTAAAAGTCATTCTTTTATTTTTATCTTGTCAACTTGGCTGCATATATGGCATAATAACGTTGACGCGTCGGTTCTCATTAGATAACTGAAGTTAAGCAATGTCGAGCCTGGTCAGTGCTAAAATGGGTGACCATTTGGTACTACCAAGAGCTGTATGTGCTCAGAGCCTGGAGAGAGATGGGCGCCAAAATGTTATTCTTACAGAATATACGCTGCCTGACATAACGCAGCGCCCCCTAGGACACCAAAGGGTTAACGGATGCATTTATTTTATTTAAATATATATATATATATATATATATATATATATATATATATATATATATATTTAAATAAATGTTTAAAGGTACAGAATTTATATACAGTTTTGAAAATAATACGCAGAATTTATATACAGTTTTGAAAATAATACGCGGAAGTTTCTCAAGAGCTCTTTCGGCTATCATCTCATCAGGAGAAAATCCATAGCGTACAAATAATATTATGTCGAAAATAAAGAGTACTTTTGGCACATTTAATAAGTCCCCATTAGAACTCTTTATTTTCGACATGATATTATTTGTACGCTATCGATTTTCTCCTGATGAGATGATAGCCGAAAGAGCTCTTGAGAAATTTCCGCGTATTATTTTCAAAACTTTATGTATATATATATATATATATATATATATATATATATATATATATATATATATATATATATAGATATATATATATATATATATATATAGATATATATATAGATATATATATGGTGGATAACTTTGTTCAAAATCGGCTATTCTTTTTCATCAGATGTATATATAAAAAAAGTTTTTTAATTTTTTTTCATAATATTATTTTGTATTCCTGCACGTCACCAATTGAAAACGAATAAAGAAAAGTTATAAGCTTTTATACTTTTCGTATTCTTTTTTATACATTTCCATTCGTATATATATATTTTTTAAACCTCGGGGATTTTTCCTTAAATCATTACAAATTGTTTAAATAGACAGGACAATAAAATATTCTATCCATCTGATCAGACAATTCAAGTTGGTTTTTTAGCTTGAATTGCCTGATGAGATTTTTTATTGTCCTGGTTATCGAAACAATTTGTAATGATTTAAGTAAAAATCCCCGAGGTTGAAAAATAAACACATATTTAGCTCTACTCATGTATTGAAAACTTTATCCCCTGTTTTTTTTTTACAAAATATACCTCAATATATATATATATATATATATATATATATATATATATATATATATATATATATATATGAGAGAAATAATATAATAATAAGCTGTACTTATATATAAATACTGTTATTTATATTAGTTTTAAGTCTACCATTGCGTATATCAAGTAAACACTACATCCCTTTGAATTCATTTATATATATATATATATATATATATATATATATATATATATATATATATATATATATATATATACAGGCGGAAAAAAGAAATTCCGCACTTGTAATTTTTTCAAAAACTGCGAATTTAAACTATACCTCATTGTATTAGCCTTTTATTCTACAATAATTTTATCTGCTCATATTAGACTTTTAATTGAAATATTCTAGTGTTCACTACAATTTTAAAAAATAACTTCAAATTGAGGAGGCAAAAAGAAAGTCCGCACAATGGAAAATTGTGATTTAAATGTAACTTTAGGACATTAATGCAACACAACTACAACAGGAAGACAATGAACTAGTTAATATTTAGTAGCATAGCCTTTCTGCAAATTGACAGCCTGAAATCTTTACATTATACTTAGCTTAGATTTGCAGTTTTTGAAACTGTGCGGACTTTCGTTTTGCCGGCACTATATATATATATATATATATATATATATATATATATATATATATATATATATATATATGTATATATATATGTATATATATATGTATATATATATGTATATGTATATGTATATGTATATGTATATATATATATATATATATATATATATATATATACTAGCAGGGGTTACCCGGCGTTGCCTGAGTGATCGGCCCCCTTCCCACTCCGAGGGGTAACAAAAAAAGTCACCCCTCTGGATTTACATGCTTGGTGCCGGCCTCCCCCCTTCAGGGAGAGATAATCCCCAACCCCACCTTCAGGGAGGAGGGTGCCTGGAGGCTTCTCCCCCCCAAAGAAAAAAGTCACCTCCTCCTGGCCTGTTCGCCCCCAACCCTTGGGGGGGGACACCGGCTCCCTCCTTTGGGGGGAGAAACTGCCAAGCTCCCCCCTTTCGGGTGAGAAAATGCCAGGCTTCCCCTTTTGGTGGGGGGATGGTGGCGTGGCCTTCGTTATAAAGATGGCCGGCCAGCTGAAAAAATGACGTCATCGCCGAGGTCCCAACAAGCAAGATATGTGGAACTCTTAGACTGTCAATAATCAACAGTAATTTTTACAGACAGCGTTACAAAACTTCAAAATTGGATTGAAATAAAGAACACGATGATTTATACTGAAACTCATCTAATATTAATAATAAAAAAATAATAAAAAAACACAAGTTGTTTGTTTAAGTATTATAAGCAATTGAATATTTCGTTGTATTATAGATTTTAAAGATTAGAAAGCGTTCTTTAATTACTTATAAATTACATTTTAAAAAAGTGAAGGAACACGATTTGATTTGTAGTAAACTTGAAGTTTATTTAATATAATTAAATGAAAATTATGCATGTAAGATTATGAATATTTGAAGCAGAACACAAGCAAAACATTTGATATGAGTTAAGACAATAAACAAATATTAAAATTAAACTATTTTTTTAATCAAAATAATTTTTTTAAAATCAAAATGAATGTGGGTTTGTATTACTGTACACATATATTCGAAAAAGTTGTCAAAAAACAAATATATAACAAATAAATATTATCAAAGGCAAGATAAGTTACTTTTCTACCAAACTGGATATATTTTTCGTATTTTGATTCAATGTAACATGTTTATTCAGCTCGAAAACCATACAGTGTTTACCGATGTATTGGAAAATTCAAGATGGCGTCTGACTCACTCTTTAACACGGTAAGTTTGGGAAAAGGGGTTATAAATAAAAAACTGGATAAAATACTGTTAAAAACTCGCTCAATATATGTAACCGTGACATAGCTTGACATATATTCGGCGGTTTTTAATAGTATTTTTTCTAGTTTTTTATTTATAACACCTTTTCCCATACTTACCGTGTTTAAGAGGGAGTGAGGCGCCATCTTGAATTTTCCAATACATCGGTAAACACTGTATGGTTTTCGAGCTGAATAAACATGTTACAGTGAATAAAAACACGAAAAATATATCCAGTTTGGTAGAAAAGTAACTTATCTTGCCTTTGATAACATTTATTTGTTATATATTTGTTTTTTGACAACTTTTTCGAATCTATGTGTACAGTAATACAAACCCGTTTTTCGAGCTGAATAAATATGTTAAATTGAATAAAAACACGAAAAATATATCCAGTTTGGTAGAAAAGTAAATTATCTTGCCTTTGATAACATTTATTTGTTATATATTTGTTTTTTGACAACTTTTTCGAATCTATGTGTACAGTAATACAAACCCGAAATGAATGTAAGACCACGAGTGAACGCGCGTTTTTTTTTAGTTTAGTTTCATATATATATATATATATATATATATATATATATATATATATATATATATATATATATATATATAAATAAGTATTTTTAAATTTTATCTTTCTAGCTTTAAAAAATTTTTTTAAAATTTTATCAGCCGGCATAATTTATTTTTAAATGTTGAAAAATTTCAGGAAAATTAATTTTTGCTAGATTTTCAAAACATGTGTGTCAACAGCTTAAAAAATCCTCTCTTCAAAAGAACATGTTTTAAAGAAGACGGTAGTGAACGTGTGTGTGTGTGTGTGTGTGTGTGTGTGCGTGTGTGCGCGTGTGCTGGGTAGGACAGCGTTTGTTTTCGTGTTGTGTGTACGTGTGTGGCGGACGTGGTGCCGGAGGTTGGATTGTTAGATTGTGTAAGTTTCGTATTTTTGTAATTTGTAAATGGCAAGTTAGGAAAAAATTGAACCCTTCCAAGATGGACAATAAATAAGGCCATAATATTTTATGGTAAAGTTAAGAGCGTAGGAACCATAGTTTTTTAAGAGATGTGATTATTGGATTAACCAATCAGAAATCGTCTGTGGCACACACATCTCTGTTTTTATAGATATATAGATAGATATAGATATGTATATATATATAGATATAGATATGTATATATATATATATATATATATATATAGGATGTTCAAAAAGTCACTAAAGGGCTTTGTACTTAAATAGATTCTGTATTTTTGATGACATTTTTCAGTAATTTTAACACAATCTTACTAAGATGTTAAAACATTAAAATAAAACATGCAATATTGAAACAATCTTTTGAATGTTGCCCGTTTTCAGCTTCGCATATTTGTGCTCATTTCGAAAACGTTACAGACATGACAGATTGCAGAAACTCCGTGATTGCGATTTAACTCCCTTATTTAGTTCCTGGTGTTTTCCTTCAATTCTTGCAGGGTTTGGGGTTTGTTAACATAGACACTTTCTTTAAAATATCCTCACAATAAAAAGTCGGGGCTAGTAAAGTCTGGGGAAAGTGGTGGCCATTTGACATTGTCATAGCGAGAGATAATGTTGTCGCTAAAGCATTGCCTGAGAAGCTTCATGGTGTCTACCGCCGTATGTGTACACTGTAACATGGTGTACTAATATCTAATTAATTTCCAAAGTATTATCTGTAAAATGTCTGAGATAGAGAAAAACTAATAATTTATGATAAAATGACAAAGATTTTCAACCCTTACGCGACTTTTTGGATAAGCTATATATATATATATATATATATATATATATATATATATATATATATATATATATATATATGTATGTATGTATATATATACACTTATATATATATACATACATACATACATACATACACACACTCTTTCACACACACACACACACACACACACACACATATATATATATATGGAACTGGAGGATCAAAATCTAAATGTTTGACGTTTCGACCGTTTTACGCGGGCTTTTTCAAGAGTGAAACAACTAAAAATGGTCCATGAAGAGAGGGCCCATTATTTTAGGAGTATATATCCTAAAGGGGAGAGCAAGATATTTACATACATGTAAATTAGGAAATTACATGAGTAATTGCGACAGAAAAATTAAAATGCATAAGTTCAGTCATTATAACAATGCAATTTGAAGTCCTCTCTGGTTCACTCGGACGAAATGAAAAATAGGAATTACATCTAGAACGCACCTCGTATATATATATATATATATATATATACATATATATATATATATATATATATATATATATATATAATGGATGTTAACGTTCAATGCTGCTAAGACTAAGCTTCTTTCGTTTGATAATTATAAGAAACCTTATTAACCACTGATAGCCATGGCTAATGATATATTGCCTGCATATTCTTCGTTTAAACTTCTCAGCTTAACGTTTAAAGAGAACAGAACCTGGAATTTTTTTTTTTTTACATTGAGGTCACCACTTATCAAGGCCCAGAAGCCACTCGGGGAGAAGGGCTATTGTGTGTACAGTAATCAATGGGATAATATCGTAGTAATAGTTGGTATTGGAGATTTGATAAAGTGTCATTACTTAAGGGGGCGGTTCATCAGGAATTTGTTTATGTTGGACTTGAAGACCTCCAAGTTGTAGTCAGGTGGGAAACAGGCAAACGGAAGAGAATTCCACAGGCATGCACTTCTAAGAAAGAAGCTTTGTTCATGGAATCTACGTTTTGATTTAGGCACAGATAAAGAGTCGGCAAAATTACTGACAGTGGTTTCAACTAGACGGGTGTTTTTCGTGAAAGATTGGCGAGGGGGGCAGATATTGGAGCTCGGACGAGCACTTGCGATAGAAGTAACGATAAAACAACGACAGGCTCCCAACGTCTCTTCTGTGTGAGAGAGGTCGCAGGGAAGAGAAAAGAGCATCCCCCACCAAGCCACGAAGCCTATTTTTTACTCTGTCAAACATTGAGAACATTACCAAGACTGGTGCGAAAAGGCGGGCTCTCTCTACATTGCTAAAGAGTAACTTACGCATGAGATATCCTGTGCCTCTATAAGGCCACAATATGTCCATGTATAGAGTATTGTTCCCACATTTGGACTGGTACATCTAAATACTCGTCATTCTATCCTAGAAAGGGCCCAAAAAGCGTCTCTAACTTGATATGTCCCACTGTGTCAAACTCCTACCCCTATCTTATCCAGAAGGTGTTGCAAACCTGTGAAAGTATTTTACATGTATTTTACAAGTATTTTAGTGGAACGTGCTCCAACGAATTCTAAGCATTTGTACTCCCATCGACGTAAATGCCCTTGACAAACCGGACATGCATCCAAATCCCACTCTTACACATTAGAGATCCCGAGATGCCGGAAAGCTCTCTACTCTAATAGTTTTCTTTCCTCGAACTGCTAGACTTTGGAATTCCCTCCCGTGTTCCTGCTTTGCCCACTATACTAACATACAGAAGTTCAAGTGTAATGTTAGCAGATATATTGCTGCTCAACTCCTTACATAACATCCCTGCAAATTATGTCTCAAAGATAAGACCCCCACATCCAAGTGGAACTGTGCCTTGTTTTGGGTGAAATAGCATATATATATATATATATATATATATATATATATATATATATATATATATATATATAAATGTAACTGTTGGTTCGTTCGGAATTAATTGTCTAAAAAACCACTCGACGGATGGCTTCCACGTTTTGGTATAATATGTTTACTATATCCATGTGTGTTTTTATATATTTCTTTTTAATTATAACATTATACTTAATTTTTCTATGATAAATAGGTGGATTTCTTTGTACCGAGAGGCTATTTTTTTTATTTAGGGACAATTATTTATTACCGCTTCCTGTCACGTGACCAGTGTTACAATTTAGCGGTTTTCCTGCTAGATCTGGAGATTTCGTTTACAATCTAGCGGGAAATTCTAGAAAATCTGGAGGTATTTGGCACCCACACACCCGCATTAGATTATTAAAAAATAAAGAAAAGCGCTTGAACATACTTTAAAACATAAAATAAACTCATTCATGTAAGTAAAAAAAAAGTAGCATTTATTGCCTTTGGTAACAATTATTTATTGATTATTTGTTTTGTTTTTCACCTTTTTTTCGACTAACCATTTTTAAATCTCACTTTAAAATCGATTTTTCCAAGTACATTTTAGGTGGGGGGCATTCCAACCTCCGAAGTTTAGTTTAAAATACGATCTAAAAGTGTAAAAAGCAAGAAACAACTGCAAAAAAAACAGGTTTGTATTACTGTACACATAGATTCGAAAAAGTTGTCAAAAACAAATATATAACAAATAAATGTTATCAAAGGCAAGATAAGTTACTTTTCTGCCAAACTGGATATATTTTTCGTGTTTTTATTCAATGTAACATATTTATTCAGCTCGAAAAACATACAGTGCTTACTGATGTATTCGAAAATTCAAGATGGCGTCTCACACCCTCTTTAACACCGTAAGTTTGGAAAAAGGTGTTATAAATAAAAAAAACTATACAAAATACTATTAAAAACCCGCCGAATATATGTCAACCTATGTCACAGTAACATGTATTGAGCGAGTTTTTAACAGTATTTTATCCGGGCTTTTTATTTATAACATCTTTTCCCAAACTTACCGTGTTAAAGAGAGAATCAGACTCCATCTTGAATGTTCCAATACATCGGTAAACACTGTATGGTTTTCGAGCTGAATAAACATGCTACATTGAATAAAAACACGAAAAATATATCCATTTAGGTAGAAAAGTAACTTATCTTGCCTTTGATAACATTTATTTGTTATATATTTGTTTTTTGACAACTTTTTCGAATCTATGTGTACAGTAATACAAACCCGATAAGTTAAAAATCTAGCGAGTTTCTGGACATTTCTTTCTCCTGATCTCGCGGTTTTTTTTTAAAATCTTAGTTGACAACATTGCATCACTAAAAAAACACTACAGGCTTAATGTAAACAAAATGTGTTTACAATATCGGTAAATTTTCAGTGGGTTTAATTACATGATTATTGATAATGTAACCATGCGATTGAACTTTAATTTAAATTAACCACACGTGGTCGCAAAATGAATGCCGACGCTTAAAGTGCATACACATTTTGACTCCTCCCTTTACTTTAAAATTCACCAAAAATAAGGAAATTAACGGATTTTAATGAAAATTGCAGTATTTTTCAAATAATGATCGCAGAATATAATGAACGAATTATTTTTACTTAACTCTTAGTGAAAATGTTTTATTTTGTTTAAACAAAAATACCTTTACTAAAGTTATGGTTTTCAGTAGTAAATAAAAAACGCAAGAATTTATTTTTGCTTTTTTTAAAGCATCGTAATTTGTAACAATAAAAAATAATTTTTACAGTAACATTACGAAAAAAGCCCCTAAAGTCCGTATTAATGTATTCGATATAACTCGAAGAAATAGATTCCTATTTCAGTCACTTAAATTAATTAGAGTGAAATGAGTTTAGGAATTTATAGCCAAACCTAAATATTTTTTTTTGGTAAATATCCAGATACGCTACTACAGAACACCGACCACTCTAATTTGTTTGGGGGGGATGAGATGTTTGGGCGCGCGCGCGCCAACATCACATCCGCCCCCCCGCTCGCGCCCCCAATGTACAAAGTAAAATCTTCGGAAAATGTTAAATGGTGTTCTAATTGGTAAATGTCGGTGCGTTACTTACGGAAAATTTTAAAATTCGATGTTCCAGGTAAAAAAAACCCCAGATAAATTACCCCCCATACTCCAACTTGGTGTGCTTTCCTTTTCTTATTTTATTTCTTTTTCAGCTAATTTTAAATTTTATACCCAAAAAGCGCTATAATGTATTTTTTTGAAAATTAGAAAATTCTATGTCCTGGAAAAAAAAATCTCCTCCCCCCCAACATAGTTTGCTTGGTGAAGCCGTCGTTTAAGCTACAGCGTGCATGCGCGTAGCATAAACGGAAGCTGCAAAATGGTGGAAAGAAGTTCGTGGGTTCAAGGGTAAATACTATGCAAACGGTAAATTTGCCCCAAGTTTGACTATCAGATTCGTTGTCAGCGACCTCAATTACCTATAAAAAACAAATTAGAGTGGTCGGTGTTCTGTAGTAGCGTATCTGGATATTTACCTTTTTTTTCTTGCTTAAAAAATAGCATTAATACAGTAAGTTAGGTAAACTGACTTTTTCGTTTAAAAATGGAAATATTTCCCTTTCGTTATTAACTTAAAAAAAAAAATTTTTTTTAATAAATATTTTGTGTTTTATATACATAAAGTACAATTGTTGAATGTTACTGTTTTGATTATATTCGTTTGGGGGGCACAATTAAAAAATTTAGAAAGATTAAAATGAAGCGAAATTTTAGTTTCCGTTCCATTTTTACAACAACCGTAAAACAGTGCATACTCAGCAAGTTTTATCGTAATTTATAAGCATATTGAAACACTAAATCAACATTTTATTTATTTTTTTGCATAATTAATGATGGAAGTATTTTTCTGTTTATTTTCTTAACATCTGTTAAAAAATATAATTTGTACATTCTCTTGAAAAAAAGAATCAAACTTTTCTCTACTTTCACATGTGTTCCATTTTAACAAACTGAGCCACAGCAACGCGTGGTCGGGTACAGCTAGTATATATATATATATATATATATATATATATATATATATATATATATACTGCGTATCAAATTATTAACGAGTTTACATTTGTTTAATTATTTAAGGAACGAGTGAATAAAAATCCATGAAACTTTAAGAAAGTGTTTACGATACTATTCAGTTACTCCAGTTAGAAAATAAAAATATTTCAATGAGTATTAGCGAAACTATGGCAGAAGATAGGAATATCTGTTGATTTCAACGTGTCAAGTTAATAACGAAGTTGAGAAAAAAACACGATATACCCATAACTTGTTTATTGAAATAATTTTCAAGCATTTAATGAACTAGAAAAAATCCTTAGAACACAATAACTACATAGCAATTTCTACGTTGACATAATTAATAGGGGCTATGCGATCCTTTTTTATGAATGACTTGTAAAAGACGTTGGTCAACAGAATTAGTCAAATTTGTGATTTCGTTAACAGTTATTCCTCGCAATAGCTCTCATATTTGTTATTCCTCGCAATAGCAACTCATATTTGCTCTTAAATTGACGACCATTTGCATAGAGGTGTCGCTTCATGATACTCCAAAGGTTCTCAATTGGGTTCAAATCTGGTGAATTTGCAGGCCACTCTATCTTCCGTAGCCCAGAGAACCCCAGTTGTTGCAAACACCCTTTGGTTTTGTTTGCTGCATGCGAGGGAGCATTATCCTGCATAAAAATAATGATTCTTCTGAACGTCAACTTTTGCTTCTTCAGACATTGCTCAAAGCGTTCCTTCAGAAAAGTTATGTAAGTATTTAATGTCATTTTTACGTCTACTGGGACTCTCTATAGGCCAACTAAAGTACCTCCGATAATCGCAGACCAAATCATTATCCCGCCACCACCTTGTTGGTGCCTTAAACGTTGATGACGATCTCAGCCATCAAGAGTGACACGCACTTCATCCGTTAACAAAACTTTGGAAAAATCCGTTTTCATGTTGTCCTCTGCCCATTTCAATCGGTTTTGTATGTGATGTTGCTTTAATGGAGGCTTTGTCACAGGCTTAACAGACTTTGCCACTTCTCCCAGAAGGCGACACCGAGTACTTTTTGAGACATTCTTCAATCCGGCTTGGTTAAAGACTTCTCTACTTATCTGCCCAGAGTTCTTAACAACTTCACGTTTGATTTGGAGTAGAGAACGGTGTGAAAAAACTCTAGATTTACCTTTATCAGTTCGCTTACGTACCTTTGTAGGGTCCTTGGCAAAGTTCTTCACAGTTTGATGATACCTTCCTATCGTTTTCGATATTTCGAGGGTAGTTTTACCTTTTGCTAGCTGTTCTGTAATAGTACTCTTTTCAGAACTACTCAAACCACATTTACATTTTATTGACAAAACAAACTGCCTTGTTAATAATTTAACACACCTCAAATACTGTGGATTCAGTAATTACGATAGCAAGTTGTTTACATTGCGCGGGGCAGTACGAACATTTCCCAATACGCGCAGCTCAGCATTGCCAATATTTCCGAAGCTTTTGATACGAAACTACCGGTAAGTTTCTGAAACTGGTACAAAAAAATGTTATCTCGTAAATAATTTTATACCGGCATTTATCGTGGCACCCTGCACTGGTGATTCCCGAAAGGATGAAACTGTTTGTAGGCATTTAATAATTATTATTGTAAATAATTATGTCAGCCTCTTTAAGAAACTCATTTCTTATCGTTGAGCATTTACAATTGAAATAAAAGTCTATCACATTAGCTCGCATGAGCAGATCATCATATAATGGTTAGATGACGCTGGCATGTTTAAATTTCAACGATTTTTCTCGCGATTGACGGTGGCCGAATCGATTTGCACCTTGATAAGGGAGTCGGATATGGCTTCATTGCCGGGTTCGAGTACTTCGACCGGCGTTAATCGTAACACCCTGCACTGATAATTCCTGAAAGGACGAAACATTAGTGTTTGTAGGTATTTTATGATTATTATAGTAAATAGTTATATATATATATATATATATATATATATATATATATATATATATGTGTGTGTGTTTGTGCGTGTGTGTGTGTGTGTGTGCATATACATACATAGAAAGCAGTATATACTGGCTATTTAGTGTGACGAGCCATAGACTCATAATATGTAACAACATGCGTCGAAATAGAGCGTTCTCGAACGATAGCGGTTTCATTTGCTTGAGTACAACTATAATCACGTCGACCATTTTATGACAGTTTTTAACGCGTCTTCATTACTTAATAATGACGTATTGAGACAGGCGATGATATCGAATGGCGCCCGCAATCAAGATCGGTATTTGACCTCCGACGTTGTCATATCCTAACGACGCATAAGGACAGTGAAAAAAAATGGTAAAAAACTCAGGAAGTAAAAAAAAGTATCTACTAGAGACTATATCATTAGTAAATGAACGAGGACTATACACACGCATAACCCAAATCTATTCCCCTCTTTCTCTCTTCATCTGTGTGTGTGTCTCTCTCTTTCTATATATATATATATATATATATATATATATATATATATATATATATATATATATAATAAAAACTGAAAAAAATTAAACGAAAAATTGAAAAATATATAATATTGGAGAAAAGTTCTGTTAAATCGTTGCTTATATATATATATATATATATATATATATATATATATATATATATATATATTCTGTTAACATTTTATAGTCGTTGTTTATATATATATGCATACAATTATATATATATATGTGTGTGTGTATATATGTATGTATATATATGTATATATGCATACAATTACGGGGAGAGCCGAGAAGTCGAAGAATTCTTTAAATGAAGGCTTCTCGAGATAATAAAACCTCAACATATAAGGTTGAGTTTAGATACATTTAATTTATCTTTACCGTTATACCATTTATTATTATTATTATTATTATTATTATTATTATTATTATTATTTTTTTTTTTTAATTTATTTTTTATTATTGTTATTATTATTATTGGCTCACACGGAGATTTCACACAGGTCATCAAAGATCTGATTGAAAACCTGTGGTGTTCCCTGGAAGCTGAGTGACAACAAGTCTCCCCAGACATCCAGTACTCCCCACCTCCTTCGATATCAACTGCAAATAAATTTGCGTTATCGCTACAGCCTATCACAATTGATTTCTTGCTGGTAGAGGCTATTGATCTATACCAGAATTTGAGTGGCACTAAGCCTCCCCAATGTTCCAGTTCTCTTCGCGCTTGTCCTGCAGTGATCTGGTCAGCGCTCTCTCCTCGCTCTTACACTTCTCCTTGACTCTTCTCGGCTATTTCGTATCACACTTTTTTTTTGGGGGAGGGGGACGGTGATGGGACAATGGGAGAGGATGCGTGATGGGGATGTAGAACTTGTTGATATGCAGCTTCAGTGTTCTTCATTCCCTGTGACGCTTCTTCACATTATTGTTATGTTCGTTAACTTCCCAGTGTTGTGATGTTTTACACAGCCTTTTTTTACACTCAAGAGCTTTTACATTATAGCTAGTGAACATAGTCAAAAACTGAGGATGGATATTGCTAGGTTGTGGAATAAAAAACTTCAATACTGCCAATCATCATTAATGCAGATTATCTTGAGAAACAGTTGAACTTGTGAATCAAGTACAGCATCACCGCTTGGCACAACAACATCCTACGCCAGGTGCTTTCTATCCAACTGACTCTTTGGTAATTATTATTATTATTATTATTATTATTATTATTATTATTATTATTATTATTATTACATTGCTTATTTATTTTTTTTTTTACATTTTTTAAACCTAATTTTGTCGTCTTTTCTAGAGCGCGAATTTTGTCAAAGATGGAATCATCCGATCGTCCAAAAGAAAATGCAAGCAAGGAAAGTCCAAATAGTTTTGTAATTATATATATATATATATATATATATATATATATATATATATGTATATATATAAATATATATATATAATTACAAAACTATTTGGACTTTCTTTGCTTGCATTTTCTTTTAGACAATTGGACTGTTTTACTGCATCACAGCTTATCACAGCAGCTAGACAAGCAACTAGACGACACTCGGCGCTTCTAACCGTTACGATATTCAGCTGATGGGCATATAAATTAATAAGGTCCAAACGTCTAACCTTCATTTCTTTAATACTATAATTATACTAGTTTGTTTATCACTTCCAAATAAGTTCACCCTTAGATAGGGAGCATTATAGTCATCCACGTACAATACCTTTTCCTTGTATCACAGCTCATCAGTGAGACTAGACAAGCAACTACCTCAAGCCAGATATTAAACTTGATTGCCTAGGTGACGGCCGGCGATTCTAACCGTTTCGCTATTCGGCTGCTAGGATGAGCATGTGAATTAACCATGTTCACACATTGTCCAAATGCCTAAGCTCCATTTGTTTACAAAAACAGCATCGCGCGCACGTACACACACACAAACACACACACACACACACACACACACACACACATACACACACACACACACACACACAAACACACGCACACACAAACACACACACATATATATGTGCTGTTTGTAATATATTCAAAGAAAATCTTCTTAACAAACACCAGGAAGTAATTCAAAACTGTTTACATAGATCAAAGTATACATTATCCCGACTAAAACTGGATTAGAAACATCCATTAAATCAAAATTGATTTAACGTACATAGTATGAAAATTTCATTTTGGTTTGTAGAGATTATTATATAAACACGGTTAAGAATAAAAATGAAAACAATAAAAAATTAAGTAATAATAATGTTTAGGTAAACAAATAAATCTAAATTAAGTTATACAATAAATTTAATAGTAATTTATAATTGGCTTAATTTGATGTAATAAGTAACCAATCGGCTTAAATATAATATGCTTTGAAAAATAGATTAGAAGAAATTATATGAGACTATCATAACATGAGTGAGTATTTTCTCTATGGATTTAAATACTTTATATAAAGTATAATTAACTAATGAAGATAAACAGAATAACACTAGTAAAACTTTATAAACTAATTAAGCAGGCCAAATGAATTTAAACAATGATAGCAAATATGATGGCAAGATATACCTAAATTAATATTTAAAATGAACCATGAAGGCACACAGGCGGCAAAAAGAAAGTCCGCACTTATCATTTTTTTTCAAAAACTGCAACTTTAAGCTAAATATAATGTAACTGTTTAAACAAACTATACCTCATTTGATTGGCCTTATTCTATAATTTTACCTGTTCATATTTGACTTTTAATTGAAATATTTTAGTGTACACGTCAATTAAAAAAAATAACTTCAAATTGACGAGGCAAAAAGAAATATATATATTACTATTTTGTATGTGTGTGATTTCACCTGTGATTTTATCCAAAAAGATACAGTTTAAATAAAATTAAAAAATGCAGATTCCATGAACACAGATCTCATGATCAAACCTTATTTCCTAGAACTACCCGTCTGTGGAACACTGTTCCGCAGGCCTGCTTCGCGGTTGAATACAACATTTCAAATTCAATGTAAACAAATTCTTGTTGAGCCGCCCCTATGAATAATAAAATTCTACCTAATCCCATGAACGATTACTACACGACCATTTTACATTCATTAACCCTAATCCTCGCGTCGCATATGGGTCTTGATAAGCGGTTACTCAAAAGTAAAAAAAAAGAAAGAAAAGGGTACTCTACATCAGATTTTGAGTTATGTAATAACATTTCTATATAAATCCGGTGATTGTCAATAATATGGATGTACGGGGTATACTCCTAAATGAACATATAATTATGAATTATAGTATACTGCACATCACGTGAGTAAGTTGCCAACACTAGTTTTTGTACACTGCATTATCTAGGTATGTGCCCTCCCCAGAAACTGAAACCCAGACCACCCTCTCCAAAAATTAAAATAAACCAGATACGAGTTGCTACCAAACGAATAACGTTAAGCTATTTTAGCTGTTAACAATAAATCACGTTTTATCACGTATTTCTTAGTTAGTTCTAAGTATGACAATGTATTAACTTTTACGTAATGCTCATACCTGTCCTGGGACGGGTATTTTTCTAGTTTAGTGATTAAAATTTAAAGAAGCATTTGTTGGCTATCCAGACTAAAAAAGTTTCTTTTCGAGATGATTCTGTCTAGACAAGAAATCGTGTATTTTGTAAACGTTTTTTCTTCATTAATTTAACCGTCCACAGACTTCATTATTTCCAACATTTATTTGTTGTTGCTAACATTTTATTTATTCCTTCTGATCACTTTAACTTCGGCGGGATTTTTTTGGGGGCGGGGGGGGGGTGAGAGGTTTCCTCGTATCATTGTTAGATTTTTAGCATTACTTTTTAATACTCGTTGGACTTCGTTTCAAAAAAAAAAAATGAAAAAAGAAAGGTCAGCCATTTCTTTTCTTTTTGAGCCGCTGTCGGTGTCTGATGGGTCAGGTGGCGTCGTTACAATGGCTTTTATCGGATCAGCAAGGTTAAGCAACGATGAGTCAATGTGGTCAGGTTCGCAATTGATTGAACCGGTTTCTGTCGCTCAAGAAGCAAAAAAAAAAAAAAAAAGAAAGAAAAATATTCTTCTCTTACAAAAAAGATTTATTTTTGCACCAGTAGAAAATGAACACTTTTCTCGGAATTTTTTGTTTCCTCTTCGCTTGATTGTTGGAACTGCGTCTTGGTTAAAAGAGGAACCTCCTGATATTGATTGACTGTTACAGTGTTATTTAATGAGACTAGTAAGGAAACTACTTTTATCATTTGTAGGTTACACCCGCGCTTTGAGCGGCATTGGAACAGTAACTGTCAATTGCCTTTTTTTTAGCTACATTCTCTGTGGTTTTATAGCTAATACGAAGAAATGCATTCCTGAAATTTTATAGCAAACGGCGTACGCTACTTACATTAGTGAGTGACTGCAATGCATGTATTAAGAATTATTTTATTGGCCCCAAACTTTAGAAATTATGTTTTTAAACGAAAATAATTCGCTTTGTAATAATACTGAATATCATTTGTCTACGCTATTATCAAAGGAATGTCACGTTTAGCTTCGAAAGATATTTAGGCAAGATGGGCTTTCGTATGTTGAATAGCCAAGATGGCATGCCGATGGTGACGTCACGTGGAAACTTAAAATTGCGAAATGCAAATATAGGAACGAAACGCGTAAAAAAAAGACCCCCCCCCGACTTTTTCGTGTCTTCTCTTTTCCAGCCAGTTTTTTTTTTTTACCTAAATCTTTTGCATTTAACGAGTATATGAATACAACAAAGAAAGCTTAACAAAAGAAAAGGACGTTGTAACACGAGATAAAATGATATAAAATGGAAAAACAAACGAAAGTTTAATTATTTCAAAATAACTATTTTATTTACAAATTCCAATTGAAGGTATGAGAAAAAAAAAGCCGCAAAAAGTCGGGTTTCTTTTTTTTGTTTTTTTGATCTAAAACTATTAAAATTCATTTCGTTCCTATATCCGTATTTCGCAATTTTAAGTTTTCACATGACGTCAGCGTCGGTCGGCCATCTTGGCTATTCAACTTACGAAAACCTCTAATCTGATACTTCGGTACTCCTGCAGTATTTTACCCACCGATTTCACGATCTTAACCGAGCGTTGACGAACGCTTTTGGCGTTAACGCCGACGAAAGCCGAGAATTCGGAGCTACGGTGCAAGAACGCTAAAAGTATGTGAATAGCAACAACATTACAAGGAAAAGATATTACACACACACACACACACACAACAAAATGGATAAAATTAATACAAAAAATTTGGATAAAATAAATCACAAACACTTACCGTAAGTTTTTTTTAAAGTAAAATAAATTTATTTTGTTGAATATTTTTTTTTTTGGTTCATTTTGTTTTCCGATAGCTTTTTTTTGGGGGGGGGGGGGGTAAGCAACAGTAATAAACACTTCAATGTTTTTTTTTTGTGTTTTTAACAAAACGTTATTAAACAGTAACAACAATGTTTTTTTTTGTTTGTTTTTTTTTCAATAATGTTTGTAGGGGGGGGACAACAATTACTGTTTATCTTTAGTTCCGACTGGAAGATTTTCTACTGACTGTAGAGAGGCAAAGTAGGGAGCAAAGGGTTTTCAGAGGATGTGGAAAGAAGCTCCTTCCCAAACCGGGTAGCCTTCCGCGATTTGATTTATTATGGAGACAAAAGGGTTGTGTCCAAGTTTTTGTCTCCACATAAATTCGCATAAATATGTTTCCAACAGCTCCCGGTTTTTTGTTTTTTTATCGCTAAATTAAATAGCTGAAATGAAAGGCTGTGTATTTTTACTTTGAACAATAAAATAACTGAAATGAAACGCTATGTGTGTAATTTCAATGAAAATTATTCGTCTGCTGCGCGTTCGTTTGAAGCGCCCTGCTTGGCTGATAGAGTATCGTACCGCTCGCCATGTTCCGGCGTTTTCCGACGGATGTCGATCAACGCTCGGCTAAGATCGTGAAATCGGTGGGTAAAATACTGCAGGAGTACCGATACTTCTGATACTGTTTGGGAGGAAGCTGAGAATAATAGCAACTGAAAATTGATTATGCTCTATAAAACTTAAATCTTTGATCTCACATTCGCTTGCAATAATGAGTTAGACAGGAGGGGAGAAATTAAATGCCTACTGGACACCTGTGATGAGAGAATTTCAATATTTTCTGGATAACTATACAATTACTGATTCTGTGCTAAATTCCCGATTCCGATACAATTACCGATTCCGATTTCGATTTATTCTAGATCTCTAAATATTTAACTATAGTGTTATTATTTTTTCCGATTACAGTAAAAAACGCAATTTAAATGTTCAGATATTTTATCAAGCGTAAAAATACACTTGTAGTGAATGACCAATTAGTTTTAGTTTTAGTCGTAGTTTAAAATTAATACATATTTATTATTTTATTATGACTACCAACAGTGTAAGATTTTGCTTTAAAAATTATCAAATAAAAAATGCAATGAAAAGAATCGTCTTGGCATCGGAAAATAGGCACATATTTTTTTAAATTTTCATATCCTTAAAAGTTCCGATTTTTGCCGATTCCCGATTCAGATTAACTGTCCTAACACTACTAGACACCATCCTCGACTGTTTTTGGTATATCTATGCAGGGGGTTGTCATTATTGTCTGGCATAAAGATACTTTATTTTACAAGTGAATTCTGATTATATATTAAAATCAACACAGAATTTGAAGGCTAAATAAATTCCCTCGACAGGTTAATGCACTAGCTCATTTTTGAGATAGAGGAAAATCTTGATTGAAAACTCGAATAACTATTATCTTATATAGAATCCAAGTTTCGTTCTTGAAATGACTCCTTGGTTTACAAAACCTTACATAGAAGTACAATAAAAAAGAATCGTACGCAGGATATATTCTAGGCTACCGATAACAAGACTCTAAGCGGCATTGAACAAAATTCCAAATTATTTAAACTTTTTCAGAAATTCTATGTACTTGATCTAATTTGTTCTTGAACCATGTACCTTCTGGTTGAGCTGAATTCCAAAATGGTCTTTCATGATTAATAATAAAAACATTTATTTCGATATCCTTGGCCAAATCAATTTTTTTTCATGATTTATGACGACTTTTAAAAATGTGTTATGGAACAACGATATGCCTCAAAAGATTAACATCATGTGATATTTGCCTTAATTCGCGTAATTCCAATTAAAATAATTCAAAACTTTACGTTTGAAATGTCCGTTCTTGTGTGGTTTTATTACTCAATGTTTAAAAAAAAAAGAAGATTTATCGTGTTTTACATTAAAAGTTCTCATATATAACCTTATAATTTCTTCGCCAATGATATTTATTAATAATATAGATTTGGTATATGTATGTAAGAAGTCGTAAATATACTTTTACTGCTATATTTGAAGCTGAAACTATACTGTTACTTTCTGTAAATGGTCAATCCAGTTGACTATATTATTTTTTTTCATTGCTCAGTTCAGAGATAGTATAGTATCTGTTCTATGATCATGATACTATACTTGCAAGATTATTTTATCCTTTATATTTGTTTGCGAGGTGGTAATATTATAAAGAAAATAATATTAATGATAATCAGATTATATATCATTAATAACTATATCACAATAGTTTTTCGGGGTCAACAGCCAACTAGCATCGTGTATATTTGTATGTATATATGTATATATGTGTTGGGGTAGAGAGGGCTCCCGTAAGCCGTGGTGAAGGCAACCTTTCTAGGAGAAGTAAATCTGTGATTTAAAACACCATAAAGCGGGAGACCAGTACCCGTATTAAGCTGGTCTGCAGTTTAACTTGTTGCTGGCTATCTTGCTCTTGCTTATTGCTGGATCTCAACATTTTGAACCGAGGAAGAGACTTAGCTGTCGTACAAAGCTAAAACTCTGTAACATCATCTTTGTATAGATACTCCCTCAGGCATTTGGGCTCATGGACTTTAAGTGTCTGAGGGAGTGACACTCGTCTGACAAGACGTTGCAATCATATATATATATATGTATATATATATTCTTTACGCAAAAACTATACGCATTCTGACAAATTTATGTATTCTTTTGATATTTCTAGTCTTCCCACTTGCGCCCCATTGTTAGAGAGTTATCTGTGTTGACGCTTTATATCGGAGTCAACTTTCAACTTCCCCTAATTCCCGAAAATATATTCGTAGAATTGATGAAATTCGCCACTATGTTGATTGAATTCAGCTTTAATAGTATTATGTACAAACAGACAGATGGCGAGGCCATGACCAGCGTTGTAGGTTTTCACGAACAGGGTCTATTATCTGGTTTGCATAAGCCAGACATTTACTTTCGTAACCTTAACGGCACCTTCTATTTGTTTAACAACGAGACGAAATAATGTCCCTCAATAACGTTCAACCAACCCTTAAGTTTACGGCAGACAAAGAAACAAATTCTACTCTTCCGTTTTTAGACGTTCTTATTTTCAAGATTTCTCCATATTTTCTTACTTCCGTTTATCATAAACGAACATTTATCGGCCTCTATAGACGTCGGCACTCATTTTATCATACAAACCAAAAATTTAATTTAATCAAGACTTTAACATATAGGGCTTTGATGATTTGTTATGAAGCTAATTTGGATGACGAGCTTAAATTAATTACTAAGACCCTTTGCAACAATGGCTACCCCTTAGACATTGTCGAAACTGCTATGAATCAAAAAGTTTCCAATTTTTACAAATCAGAAGAAATTGTAGTTAATAGATAGCCTGTTTCCTTCTTCTACCTTGGCTAGGTAATACCAATGACCGATTTGCTAAGCACATTACTTTGTCTGTACTACGACGTTATTTTGCATCGAACCCACGCGTTGTTTTTCAACCAGACCTATATTGTCGTCCATTTGAAAAGATGTTCTCCCCTCCCCCATAATAATTCTATTATTTATTTATTCAAATGTAATTGCAGCGCGCACTATTTTAGGCGGACATCGCAAAGATTGGATTTTCGTTTAAAACAACGCATACCATCAAAGATTCGTTATGTAAATTTTTCATTTTCGGATGTTCTGAGTAATACGTATGGTTCTTCGATTTGCGAGCACCTTATAAATAACCATACGTGTCCCACGAATTTCAGTGCTGACATGTTTAGGATCTTGAGTAGGTCGCACTCACGCTTTCATCTAAAAATTTGAGAAACCATTTTAATAAGTTGCAAACAGAAAGAAACTCCGTTAGGAATTAATTTGATTTCTATGTAATATTTTTTTCTTTCCCCGCTTATTTTGTGGTGTTTATTTTATTATGTTTTTCTCTCCCCCGCCATATTAACGACATTTTTTTTAATCGTAATTTTCCTAGATTTAGCTCTGTTCAGCGAGGAACGAAACCTGGTTAAGTAGCCTTTATTTTCATTTTTTTTTAATTTTGTAATCATCATGTTGATTGGTGTATATTTAGCCATAATTTAATTTTGTATCCCTAAAAAAATGTTCAAATATATAATCTTGTACTAACCTCTTTAAACTTCATTAATTACTTTACATCTGGAAAATATTGACTTCGTAACACACACACACACACACACACACACACACACACACACACGTGTGTGTGTGTTACAAAGTCAATTACATGTGTGCGTTACAAAGTCGTGTGTGTGTGCGTGTGGCACTATTTGCTAGTGCCACTGGTCGCTGTTATTGCGTTGTTCCCTCACCATAGCCGAGGTGTTATTTGATCGCGCGGAGCGATAAAAAAAAAGAAGATGATCCACAATATAATTTCACAATTCCCATTTTTTTTTTGATCGCTGGAAGCCATGAGGTGAGCACATGTATTTTTGCCTCTCTATAAAGGGAGAGGGGGGCACCCCGTCTCCCTTTAGTACTAGTTAGGAATAGCTAAGTATTTAGCTTATAATTCAAAGTTAACTGTTGATTGGTGTAACTGTACTTGTAAAATCGACCGATAAATCCGAGAACCATATAAGATAGTAACGGATACATACTCGGGAGTCAGAGCAGTAAAGGGAATGTGTTTTTGTGATAGGCCTAGTAATAACCAAGAAATTTTAATTACGTTTAACATAAAGTACGGAAGTACTGAGTAGGTAGAATCTGCATCTTTACATTTATCTATTTTTACCCTTTTACCAACCAGAGCTAGCCACACCCAAAACCCTAGGCATGCCCTTACTCTTCTGACAACAAGACGTTTAAGCGACTGAGCTTCATATTCGCATACCCTGTTGTTACAATCTAGTGCTGTTTCAAGACATTAACGTAACATGCGGGTCGATCATTTTATTGACCAGGCTGTCCTGCTACACGCACACACACACACACGCACACACGCACACACACGCACACGCACACGCACACGCACATATGGAAAGAGAGAGAGAAAGTTGCATTAGAACTTTATTACATTATTAGGCCAATAACGACTAAAGAAAAAGGAAATAGGGAAGAAACTACTTTAGGTCATGGCATTTCAAAGCTAAATTCTTCCCATCAAAATATGGGAAAACATCGGCATTATACAAGAGCTAGGATAAATAGACAACACTGACTTTAAAACATCAATAAATAAATAAAAAACTTATGGGGGATGATATAAAGAAGAAACGAGGAAGAGCATGAAAAAGTTTTCAAAGCTAGACGAATCGAATCAGGAGCAAAACGCTAAGGAACACACACACACACACACATATATAAGAGGCTCCTTCAGTCTTTTACAGACTATGGATAGCCACCGAAGGGTTGCCTGCGCGTGAAACTTTTGTGCCAGAAGGTGCGCAATCTCCAAACACACGTCCCTTGAGTCGACATTGTGAAATACCAGTGGCAAGTGTGGGTGTATGTTCAGGTCGACTGGAAACAAATGCTCGGATAAACGGAAAGCACATATATCGCCTAGAATTCCTAAATGATCACCCATTTGGTACTAACCAGGCTCAACGTTGCTTAACTTCGGTGATCTGACGAGAATAGCCTGAGTACCCGGCGTTGCCTAGGCGTTTGGAGGTGTGTGTTGACCAAAAAAAAAAAAAGAAAAGGTAGTAATAGGCAGGCAGACCGCAAGTGACATAGGTTTAAATTAAGGCTAGTCAATCGAAAAGAGGGGATGGCTTTCGAAAATATTGAGGAAAAAAGCGATACCTCCTTACAGAAAAGCACCCAGTTGAGAGTGAAGGAATTAATGTTTTTAGTCAATATTTCGATATTTTCGTCCGAAGGGACGAGCTTCGAAACGATACCGATCTCGTGAAAATTTGTTGCCACTGTCGAAAGTTTTAGGCATACATACATACATACATACATACATACATACATACATACATACATACATTTAAACAGACAGGTGAGATTTATATTATAGAAGATGAAAGATTCCGCTGTGGAATTTCCCGCTAGTTAAATATAACAAATGATAATTGTACTGGAAGCAGACCAAGTGCATTTAAATTGAATACAATTGTAATCAATCTGATTTTGAGTTGATTTTAAATAAGTTGTCGATATTGTTTTGCTATTTCTTTTTACATGGTCTTCCCTATGAAAAGAAATAGAAACCAGCATTACTTCTTGCCACGAAAGTCGTTTCAAAAGTAATGCATCTTATTTTTTTTAGCTAAAAAAATTGGAGAGCTACGAACACGGTAATGATATAATTAAAACGAGCGACCTTTTGTGGCCAAGAATTCATTTTTCTTCATAGTCACCACTATTCTTTATGTACTTTTTTTAACGATGGGTTGTGGATGGACATGTGCGTCTGGAGCGTTTTGTCACTTTCATCCCTGTCGCTATTCTGAAATCAACGAACCCATCTCCTATCTGTGCTGACATTGTCCTTGTGAACGTTCAACAGGCGCTGGTAAATGTTGACTGGTTCAATTTCTTCTCTGTAGAGGAATTCAATGACACACCTCTACTTCTTACGCACGTCCATGACAAGGATTGTTTTCTTGGAGTCTCGCACCGTCAATATTTTAAACAGGAAACTTCCAGATCATCAAAACATACATTTAGCCATTATAAAAATGCAGTTTGCAAGCCTTTAAATCTATTCGGACTGAATAAAAAATAGGAGGCATTTCATTTTGGAAGGCTCGTACTTTTCAGGTGATAACTTCCAGCTGACTCACCCACTTCGAAGATCTAACACTGCTTATATATCAATGTCACGAGCGTGTTCTAATTATATTAAAGTCTAAAATTTAACCTCAAGCATATGGAGAAGAAAAGATGTTTCTGTTAAATCAAATTCGACAAAAATATTCGATTCATAAATATATTTTCTGATAACTTTTTTGAATTATAATTCTTTTTTTTTTTAGTAAAAAGTAAAAAAAAAAAAAATAAAATAAACAAAAAACAAACAAACAAACAAACAAAAAAAAACGATGAAGCCAGAGAAAAAGATAAACAAATAAATTAACAATCAGACGAGCAATGCCAAACAAGGCAAAAGTTATTCTGGGTTATTTTCAGTTATTTTCTCTTGTATTTGACCGCATAACGGGGAAGAGATTGGAGAAGAATATACAGTTAAAAAAAAAAAAATGGCAAAAATACATTGATTGAAATTCGCATAGAAATATTTCGCCGCTTACCATTTTAATTCATATGACCAAATTCCAAAAGTAAAAAAAAAAGCAAAAAAACAAAAACAAAAAACAAAAAACAAAAAATAATGAATTGAATGAATTTCTAAAATACTTTTTTAGAAAGTTTTTTCTTCGTATCAATGATTAATTTTTCTTGGAGTGGTAGATTAAAATGGATGCTTCCAGAATGATACTTGAAGATGGACTTTTTTTAAATTCTTGAAATCATTTGTTTGCCCGTTGTGTTTTTCATGTCTTTGTCTCCAGTTTTCAATCTAAGTCATCCTTTCTGCGTTTTTTCTCCACGGTTCTCTATGTTTATCTCTATGTTTTTCTATCTATCTATCTATCTATCTATCTATCTATCTAAGTATATTTATGTAAGTATTTCTATCTATCTATCTATCTATCAATCTATCTACCTACATACCTACATACCTATTTGTCTATGAGTCTATCTAAGTATTTTTTTTACAAGGAAGTCACGACTTATCAAGGCCCGGAGGCCACTCGGGGATAAGGGTTATTGCGTGTACAGTAATCAATGGGATAATATCGTTGTAATCGCTAGAAATGGAGATCTTATAAAGTGTCTTACTTAAGGGTGCGGTACATCAGGAACTTGTTTATGTTGGACTTGAAGACATCCAAGTTGTAGTCAGGCGGGAAACAGGAAAACGGAAGAGAGTTCCACAGGCGTGCACTTCTAAGAAAGAAGCTTTGTTCATGGAATCGACGTTTTGATTTAGGCACAGATAAAGAGTGGGGAAAATTACTGACAGTGGTTTCAGCTAGACGGATGTTTTTCATGAAAGATTTGCGAGGGGGGACCAGAGATTGGAGCTCAGACGAGCAGTTCCCATGGAAATAACGATAAAACAACGACAGGCTCGCAACGTCTCTTCTGTGGGAGACAGGTTGCAGGGAAGAGAAAGGAGTATCCCCCACTAGGCTACGAAGTCTATTTTGTACTCTGTCAAGGCAGGATAGGCTGTTTTTTAGCAGCTCCTGCCCAGATATGGCAGCAATACTCCATCCTTGAACGTACTTGGCTTTTATATAGATAGAGAATTGCATCAGTAGTGAGATATCTACTGGAGCGGTAGAAAGATCCCACCATTTTTTCCAGCGACCTTGGTAACAGTATTTCTATCTATCTATCTATCTATCTATCTATCTATCTATCTATCTTTCTCCATGTTTTTCACAATATTTTTTATTGTTTTAAATGCGTAGTTTGTCCTTATTTTATTATTATTTTTACTCTATTTCATACCAAACTGGAGGTACGGAACTACTTTGGGATGATATCTAAAAGAGTACAGTAGGGAGTTGAGCAGCAAGATGCATGTTCACATTACATTTTAAACTTCTGCAGATTCATACAGTAAGGGAAGCAGAAAACATGGAGGGAATTCCAAAGTCTAGCTGTCTAAGAATCCTAACAATAACAGGATGGGATTTTGCTGTTCGTCAGACTAGTTAGCAGCATTACATTGATGGAGGCACAAGTGCTATGCGTTCATTAGAGCACATTTCATTAAAGTACCTGTAAAATAGGCACAGGGATACCATATTGCGGTGAGGAGGCAGAGGTTAAGGGTCGGCTGACAGTGCGGGACGTATTAGATTTTAGCCCCCCCCCTTTTTTTTATTGAACCCTGTTTAAGTAAGAGACTAGTGAAATATGTACCAGCTCATATGTGGCAACAATATTCCATACATGGGTAAATTGTGGCATTTTAAAGATATAAGATACTCTCTCTGCTGTTAACAATTTTCTGGCACGGTCTTTACAGCATCCTTGGCAATGTCCCCAGTGTATTTGTTCCAATTCAGGTTGCCTATGAATGATAAACGGAGGGGTTTGAAGGATGAACTCTCAGGTAGGGTGTTAATTGTCATGGAAATCGGTAGTTGATAAGATTTTTTTGTGTTTGTTTTAGGAAAGAAGCTTAGTCTTCGTACAATAAAATATTACCGCCCACTTACTATCTCATTTCGCTAACGATTGAATGTCGTTTTCTGGGTTTTCTGCCATTGACTTGGATCTGTGTCCATTCGTTTTACTCTCATGTCTATTATTGAGTCTGGTGTCATGTCGAAATATACCCATCTCGGACAATATTTTCAGGGAAGTCGTTTATGAATACCAGAAAGAAAAGCCCAAGGATCCATCCCTGGAACATACCTGCATTAAGATCATGTTGTTTAGACATACGGATATCGAGGACAACCTATGCTAATGTGTCTATCAGTCGGTCACATTTAAGCTTAATAATAACAATGTCTTTGTTAGACGTATGGATTTAATGGACGCACCTTACAAAAATCATTTTTGGTTTCTTTGATTTTTGTCTGTATTTCTTGGTTTCACTAATCCATTTTTTTTAATGTACTTCCATAATTTTTTTCGTGATGTTTTTGTTCCGTTTTCTTTCTTTTTTTAATTTATTCTTTTCATGTTTTTTTTTTTTTGTTTTGTTTCCTCCGTTTCTTCTACAGTTAGTTCGTCCTTCGACAGTTTATCTTTTTATTCATTAAATACATAGTTTTTACTATAAAACCTTTGCTGCTTTCAATAATTCGCCCATTTTATTTGCCTTCGTTTATTTTTCTGTATTCTCCTTTATTTTTTCATTTGTTTATTTTTTTCGTTATAATAATTCGTTTTTTTTTTTCGTTTTTTTTTTCTGTTATTTTTTTGTTTGCAACAAATCCGTCCTTTTAATACTTTCTTTTTTCTTCCATTTTCATACCATTTTCATACCATTTTTCATGTTAAAATCTATTTTTTTTTCACATCCGCCTGTACTTCCTGTTTTCCTACCGTTTATTTTCTTTATTTTTTTTAACGATTTTCTTTCCTGCTTTCCATTCACACTTTCAATCACTATTTTACATTATTTCTTCTTTTCTTGAGTTGTTCTTTTCTTTCATATCTTTTTCTGTCTTAAAGCGAGTTTTAAATCTGTAAATCCACCAATTATCAAGGCACGGCGGCCACTCAAGGATAAGAGTTTACAAGTGTTATGTAGTTGGTGAGATAACTCATTGATGATCAGTGATTATGACTCTTAGGTAAGGCCTAGTTATTTAAGATGATCAGGGAGGTAAGGCCTAGTTATTTAAGATGATCAGGGAGGTAAGGCCTAGTTATTAAAGATGATCAAGGAGGTAAGGCCTAGTTATTTAAGAGGACAGATCAGCAAAAACTTATATACAAAGGACTTGAAAAGACCAAGTTATAGCCAGTAGGGGAGCAGCTTTACGGCATTTTGTTCCACAGATAGGCAGTTCTAGGAAAAAAAAACGATGCTCATGGAATTTATGTTTAATTTTAGGCATAGATAAAGAATAAGGGAAATTGTTGACAGCTGTTGTAGCTAAACAAGTATTTATTACAAACGTTTTACATGGATTGGAGCTCAGTCGAGCATTTGCCATGGAATTAATGATAGCACAGATATAGAATGCCTCTTCGGTGAAAAAGAGTTAGTAGGGAGGCGAAAATGTTTTCTTTCTCTTTACCCACTAGATGTGAAAGACGGTTTTGGGCTCTATTTTGTCTTTTTATTTTTTTTTCCACCCTTTATTCTATTTTCATTAATTCTTCGATTGTTCCTCTTTTTATAATATTGCACAATTTTTTCACCCTCTCTTCTTTATATATTTCCTTCCCCCATTCATTAATTACGTTGTTTTCTTTTTTTCTTTCAGAAATTCAGTTTTTCTTTCTCTTTATTTTCCTTGTTTCTTTCTGTCTATCTTTCTTTTTTTTACAGCAATTAAGTTTTTCTTTTCTTCCTGTATTTCCGGTCTTTAACTCTAAAGAATTTCTCATAATAATAATTCGTTCGTTTACCGCTGTTTTTATTTTTATCTTTCATCTTTTCGTTAGTTTTCATTTTTATGGAAATCGCTTCGGACAACGAATGAAACCATTTGATGAAATGAGATAAAAAAAAAACACTACTCCATCAAAAAAAAAACAAACAAACAAAAAAAAACAACAACAAAAAACAAACAAACGAACTAGCCAACAATAAACGTTAGATGGATTAATTCGAACTCCGAAAGCAGCAATTCTCACCCCTTTGTCAAAAACTTGCTCATGGAATAGGAAGAACTAAACTACAAAATAAGGGAATCGGAAGTTACGAAGGTGATCGAAAGTAAAACCCAGATCCGATTTCTTCTTTCCTTCAATAATTTTATAATAATTCGTATTTTTCGTCTCCGTTTTCTTATTTCTTTCATTCCTTCCTTTCTTTCGTTTATTGAACATTAATTCATCCCCGCATTTACCTTAATATTTGCTTTTTTTTCTTAATTATTTCCATATATTTGTGACGCTAATTCTTTCTTTCTTTCTTTCTTTTCTTTTCTTTTCATTTAATGATTAATTCGTTTCATTTCTTTTACGTTCTACAGTTTCCATCTACTTTTCTGTCGCTCTTTCTTTCGTTTTTCTGTAATCACCGTGTTAATCCGTGGGCACTAGAAAAATATAAATAAAAAGGTTCGATATTTGGATGCAAAATACCCCCAACCTCAAAATAAATACATCAAAGCACATGCAAAAATATCTTCATAAAAAACAATAAAAGAAACCATTAAGAGTGTAGCAGAACGCGTATAGGCACCTGTGGGATAATTAGCAGCAGTCGAAAGATAACTGGCTAGCGAAAATATTAGCAGCATCAGCCGTTAAAGAACGTATGCAAATTAGCAAGTGTGCGTGAACTTGCATCACAAGAAAAAGAGAGAAAAATACACCGCATTGTCAAGAAGAGAAGCAAAGTACGCGTTGGGCAAAAATGAACGAGGGCAGAAAAAGCGTTGACTGAAGCAGGCGTAAGTTGGCGGAGACAGAGACTTAAAAAGCATATGTGTGTGCGAAAAGACTTTGAAAATAGAATGAAATGCGTTGTTTTGCAAGAACCACGAATAAATAAATACATTTCATTGGCACTTGAAAAAAAATACTGAGTCAGATTTTATTTCTTATGTTTGTTCCTCTGATGTTACAAGAGATTTCATGCTAAGATACCCAAACAGGATTTCCAGCCATAAAGAAAGTAACCCCGATTATCAGCAGTGAAATTTTTGCAAAATACTTGCGGCACTCCGATCGGGGATTGCTGATGGTGTTTCCCAGGCAATTTTTAATTGGCCAAAGTGTCATTCCTTTAGAGGCACTGGCTTATTCTCTCCAACCATTTCGGCATTGTACCATATCTTTCCATGGTTGGAAGGAAGTAAATAACCAATCTAGTCATGTATCAATAAATGGCCGTCGCAATAAGCATAGCAGGTTAAATAACGTAGACACTTCCCGCGCACAATAAGCATCACTGAAAACAACGCATAACACATTTAAAACCTATGTATATATAAACTATGGAAATTTAAAAACATATCACTATAAGCACGTGATAAACACATTTAAAAAAATGATTTCTAGACCCCCTTCAATAGCGTACAATCTTTAACCCCCTTGTATATATATATATATATATATATATATATATATATATATATATATATATATATATATATATATACAGGTCCTGGATATGACCTTAAACTATATCCGATGGTGAGGCCCCAGCTTGCAGGCCTTAGGGAGTGTGGAGCCACCCTTTAATTGCCATTGCTCCCAGGTCCACTCTGACCCGGAGTGGTAGTACCTGTTAGGGTCCCAACTATGGGTTAAATAGAATACGACTTAAAGAACAAATATACTATATTAAAAAATCGTTCTTCAGAATCACCAGATTCGGCATTAAATAACCTGAAAAGGGTTGATATGCCGTAAAACAAAACAACCAACCAATATATATATATATATATATATATATATATATATATGTATATTTCTCTCTCTCTCTCTCTATATATATATATATATATATATATTTCTCTCTCTCTCTCTCTCTCTATATATATATATATATATATATATATATATATATATATATATATATAGATATATGTACTTCTATAATTTTGTGATTTTTGTGTATTGATATTCATATTAAAAGAAAAGAATTTTGTTTATTTAGAAAGAAAATGCAACTTTGTTTTAGATGGGTCGTGGAATTACATTCATCTGAAAAATATCTAGCTAATTTGTATATTCTTTTACTAGGGGCGTGCAATAAGTAATGCCCCTGACCCACTTCCAGTTGTCTGATCTAGCTGAAATTTTGCATGTGCAATGATTTATATCTCTACGGGTTATGTGGTAAATTACAGCTCTGAACTAATTGTGGTTTCTGTTTTACAGGTGTTTGAACTGAGTCAGGTGTGAAATGGAGCCTGTTGAATGTCGAGCAGTGATCCGGTTTTTGTATTTGAAAGGACGCACACCACAGGAGAATTTTGATGAAATGGAAGAAACTTATGGTGATAATGCCCCATCATATGACCTTGTAAAACGCTGGAATCGTGAATTTAAACATGACCGGAAGTCTGTGGAAACAACTCCCAGACCTGGTCGCCCTCTTCTGCCATTGATGAGGCATCTGTCCGTCAAGTTGAGGCTGCCATTTTGGAAGATCGGCGCATTACTATTCGCCAAATAGCCCAAGATGTCAAGATTAGTACAGGGTCTGTGGAAACTATCATTCATGACCATTTGCATATGCATAAGGTGTCTGCCAGATGGATTCCCAGGTTGCTCACACCATTCCAGAAGCGAGGACGCGTCAAGTGCTCGAGGATGAATTTGGAGATGTGCCAAAAAGATGAGTCAAAGTTTTTCAAAAGACTGATTACACAGGATGAAATCTGAGCCCATCACTATGATCCAGGGACCAAATCCCAGTCAATGCAGTGGAAGCACTTGGACTCACCACCTCCAAAGAAGACAAGGGTGCAGACCTCTGCTGGCAAGGTCATGCTCACAGTCTTCTGATACCAGGACTGAGTAGTGATGACAGATTTCCTGGCAAAGGGTATCACAACTACAGGAGCCTATTATGCATCACTTTTGAGGAAATTAAGAGGCGGGGCAAGATCAGCAAATATACCCTCCTCCTGCAGAACAACGCTCCGGTTCACAACTCGCATGTCGCCAGATCAGAAGCACAGGTATATGGTTATAAAATCCTTCCCCATCCTCCCTACTCTCCTGACCTTGTTACATGATTAGGGCTGTCCCCTTTTCATGTAAGTATAAAAATAGAGAGTTTAGTTAAAATGAAAATGAAATAGCAATAGACGAAATTCGAACCTCGTAATTTAGGTTTAGAAATAGATTACGTGTGAGAAAAGAAGGAATGTAAAACAAAAAACTTGTTTAGAATAGAGATAAAATATTTCAAGAAAAGAATGTGAACTGTTAAGTTTGTTATGAAATTTTAAATTGAAAGAATGCAGCTTATAAGATAATGTTTTTAACATATTGGAAAAATAGGTTACTGAGTATAGGTTAAAATTCCTTTTGTAGAAATAGGAAAAGTTTTGGACACGCATGTCCAGAACACGTGAAAGAAGGCACATGTTTTAACATGTGTATGACGTCACGGAAAATAGAAAGTTCTAGGGATAGAGAAAAACTTTAGAGTAAAAAGAAGTCAGTCAGCGAGAAACTCAGAGAGGGTCTGGGTGTCAGAGCGTCTAGAAGCGAGACGATCACTTTTAAAAGTAATATGTGAAGCTTTGAATTCTTGATGATGGAAATCACGGCCGGTCGTGTGACGAAATAAACCATCATGTGTTTTGTAAAGCTCGTCTTGTGTTTATGATTCTTACAAAAAGGTAAAGTGAAAATTATATTATATATCTGTGTTATAAAATGTCTTTTCATACACATCTCGACTTTTCATATCCACAATGAGAATCTACATCATGTCTACACAATGTCTGAACAGTGAACACTGTCTCCTCACTCCAAGAGCTTCACATAGCAACACATCTATTAATCTAAGTAATGAACATTTAATATATAGGAATCGTCATAAACGAACAATCTCTCTAAGTCTCTTACAACAACATCTCTCTCTCTCTCGGAGTCTTTCTAAGCAACACTGTAATAAGACTCTTACTCTCTCTCTCTCTAAGACTCTCATCACACTGTAGAATTATCCTTCTTAACAAGAATACTTAATATGGAAACAAAAGAACATTCATCATCTAAGTATAATAAGCGATCCGTCAAAATATAACAACCTTGCACCCTCCCTACTCTCCTGACCTTGCACCCTCTGACTTTCACCTCTTCCCAGCCATGAAGTTGTTTTTGAAAGAAAAGCGTTGCCCAGATAATGCAGCCTTGATTTCTGAAGTCACGTCGTGGTTGGAGGACCAATCTGGGGTGTTCTACAAAAGCGGTCTCCAGAGCTGCATCAAACGATGGGAGAAATACATAACTCTGAGTGGTTCCTATGTAGAGAAAGACTAATAACTGTGCAAAGTTTCGTTGCTCTACTCCTATGGGAAGTGGGTCAGAGGTATTACTTATAATATTTGCTAAAACGTTACAATATCATTTTATCATTTTATCACTTTTGACAGAGAACAGGCAAAATACTTTACTAGAGACGCATTTGGCGACAAGAGATCATCGCAAATATAAATTACTGAGTTACCCGGTACCATTAAAACGAGCGATTTTCTCTGCGCCAGAATTTGTTTTTCTACATAGTCACCACCATTGTCAGTGCAATTTTCCCCAAAATTAAATAACACATTTTTACTTCGGATGCACGCCGATGACAATGGCTACTTTCCTTCAGTGTCACGCTGTAAATATTTATTATGATACATTATTATGGTACAGTGCAGCGAACTGAGTATTAGGTTATCCCGCTGATTAACAGGTAAGAATCAAGAGGGATTAGATTTAATACAAAGATTAGCCTAAATGTAACTATATTCAAGTATCACTTTGGCATAAAGCACTCATTCTAAGTCAATCAGTTATAAAATTTGCGCGCTAAAAAGTATTATATATATATATATACATTATATGTTTGTGTGTGATTACTTCATTTATATATTTTATGCGTAAATTTTCACTATTTACTTCAACATTGCTCAATACATAGGTAGATAGTAAGTTATGAGAATATATAAGGCAATTAAGCTTCTCAACGGAATTAAACACGGAATATTCTGTGTAGCTTAATTGACATATATTTTCATACTTTAATATATATGCATATATATATATCCACATATATATATACATACATACACATATATAAATCTATCTATCTCTGTCTGTGTCTGTCTGTCTGTGTCTGTCTGTCTGTCTCCCTCCCCTCTCTCTCTCTTTCTCTCTTTTTCTCTCTCTCTGCACACACACACACACACACACACACACACACACACACACACACACACACACACACACACACATATATATATATATATATATATATATATATATATATAATTTCTTTTGATGTTATCCAGTACAGCATACACATATATGTGTGGCTTTTAGTGTGAATTGTCATTCGATCGATCTGCGCATTAACGTTAATAAGATTGATTGGTCTAATCATATTTACTGACAAATGCAGACAATCTCTAATCACAAATATAAAAATGACGACAGAAATATCTCGGAGCACTTGTCTACTCGATAGTCAACACCAGTCACCACGCATAAAAAGAAAACAAAAAACAAAAACAAAAACAAGTAAAAATAAATAAAATAAAAATGATAAAAGAACTATGAGTCAGCTATAAAATTAATTCGAAATCGGTTTCACATAACAGACATTTGTGGAGAAGTTTTCAAATTGTATCTTAATCGACTGCTAACTCCAACAGAAAACTTTACCATTTTTTTTTATTAAGCAGGAATTAATAGATTAAATAAAATACTAACTTTTTTTATATCTATCTATCTATCTATCTATCTATCTATCTATCTATCTATCTATCTATCTCTCTCTCTCTATATATATATATATATAAATATATATATATATATATCTAACTATCTATCTATATACATATCTATCTATCTATCTATCTATCTATCTATCTCTCTCTCTATATATATGTATATATAATATGATTTTCAGAATGTGAGAGATTGTATAATAAATTCCACAGGCAAACAACGCCGCAGCTCACAAGAGCCATGACAGCCAACGAACCGGAAGTCCAAGACTCGAGTTTCGCCCTCATTTGGGCTCATCAGTTAGACACATACGCACTCAGGATTCGAAACCCGAGCTCGGGTTTCGAATCCTGAGTGCGGATGTGTCTAACTGATGAGCCCAAATGAGGGCGAAACTCGAGTCTTGGACTTCCGGTTCGTTGGCTGTCATGGCTCTTGTTGCGGCGTTGTTTGGCTGTGGAAGTTATTATATAATATATATATATATATATATATATATATATATATATATATATCCATCCATCCATCCATCCATCCATCCATCCATCTCGCCTTACCATATATGTAATATAGACACAATATTTTATATAAAAATTATTATTATATGATCTACAGACACTAATGTTTTACTTTTACGCAATCTTCAGTGTAGAAATGATAATTACTGCATAATTATACAATTCGAGTAATTTTTATAGAGCATCTATATTTTCATCCCATTTCTGTAAATTTTATACCTCTGTGAATTTATACACTGAAATTTTTAAAGAAAATCTGTGAATTTTTTTTTTACAAAACCTGTGATTTTCATAAACACGTGTACTTTTTATACAACCAATGTATTTTTTTTTAAATCCAAAACTTGTGATTTCTCTACAACACCTGTAACGTTTATAAAACACCTGTTATTTTATACAATAGCAGACGTTATAAAAAAACCTGTGATTTCTAAACTCTTGTAAATTGAAAACATTAAGGCGTAATGTTAATCGATGAAATCTTAGTTGTATTTTCATTTTCATTTTTTTACCTTCGAATGACTTATATACGCTATATTATATACGTTTAAATAACATTTTTACGTTATATTATATAAGTTTAAATAACGTTTTTATGTCATGATATACGTTATCTTCTCTTCTATTCTTCTATTCTTCTTCTATCTATCTTCTTCTTCTATCTATTCTATCTATCAATCTATCTATCTATCTATCTTCTATCTATCTATCTTCTATTCTTTTATCTTTCTTCTCTATCTATCTATCTATCTATCTATCTTCTATATAAATAAAATGAAGTCATTTTTCCCCTCTAAGTTTGATCTTATTGGATTAAAACTCAATATATTCCATGCAAATGTAATATGCACAAACTGCAGCACATTATATGAGGTGTGCTATAGACCTATTACCTCTACACTTGCTTGATAATCGTACATTCCTATATTTTTTTGGCAGTGGACTCTCACCAGAAAAAGTTGTAAAATCTTTTCTCTGTATTTAATTCCTCCTTTGCCTGCTCCCCAATTTACATCGCCGCTTCATCTTTCACGAGGAACCAAAAACGAACGCACACCGATTTCGGGTTTTGCATTAGCATACAAAAACTGAAATGCTTCCTATTGCGGAAAACGCACCACGCCTAATTATACATTTCTTATTTACACTTTCGAAACATTATTACACTAGGAAAAAAGGTTCTCTCCTTTTCTGAGTGAATCCTTTTCTTTTCCTTTTCTTTTTTTTCATTAACATATAATATATCGTTTCCTTTACATTTATTTTCGTTTCGTTTCGTTCAATGCTTTTTTTTCTGTTCCCATTTCTCCGATTACAGAGTTAAATATTATTTTTCCCGTTATTGCAGTACAAAATATAAAATCTCAAATTTTCACGTAAAGCGATTACGAACATATCAATATCGATTACTAACAAATCAATTTATGAGTGCTTTAAAATATTTACCAACTCGGATCGAGAAATACTACATTTAAAAATGTAAACAATGCATTTCTATATGCATCTCGAAAACCCCCAGTGCCGTTTTACTACGTTTCGTATGCTTTCGTTCCGTTTCTTTCATGTTCCCATTTTTCCGATTTCATTGCGATTGTTAACATCGTTACGCTATAAGTCCTAGCAAAATGAATTTCATTAGCGATGCTATTTTTAGCACAAACAATGTGTTTTCTTTTTTGTAATATTTACTACATTACCTTAGGACTCTACTAATTATCTTTGAATTATACCAAGAAAACTTAGATTTATCTCTAACTGGATTTTTACATTGGATTTAGTGAACTTCTACATTAAACTGCATTGGTAAGCTCGCTGTAAATTGCGTAGACAAATTATAAGTTTAAAACAAGAATTTCGTTATGCGAGCAATATCAGATTCTTATTAAATACTTTTTCCTTTCTTTTTCTTACAAATAATTTTTTGGATACGTTGTTTTTTTTTTTTGATTAAAGCAAATTAGAAAAGGTCAACAACAAATAAATTTAACTGAGTCGGTCGTTTTTTTTTCATTTATTTATTCTTTGTTTTAACTGCAATCGTTCTCCAGTTAATACTTTAAAAAAAAATTTTATTTCATGCTTCGGCCATAACTTTTTTCTTGGCCCCACGTGTACACACACTTTCTTTCACTTACGGGAAATTTGGTCCTTAATCTGTTAATTCCTATTTCAATCACCTAAATTACTTAGTGTGACAGGAGTTTAGGAATTTACTGTCAAACCTAATTATTATTTATAATTAAATATTATGAACATTATTAAACGATGTTTGGCAACATTTGCATAGAATGAAATGCTTTCCAGTTGTGGTATGAATGCAACGGAAATCGACTTTTCCTTCCTTTTCCAATTCGGTACATTATTACATTACGTCAAACTCATCGTTCACATTACACATGTCAACTTCATTAGGTTTTCGGGTATGCTGACAAGATTAGGGGTGTCTATTCCGAAACCCGTCCTTAACATGGGGAGGTTTGTGGTGTCTATCCCGAGACCCGTTTCATTGGAAAAATGACATGACATATTCATCATGGTTTAAACTGGACGAGCGCCATTTGACAACCAAATAAAATAATAAAAGCAACATTGGATTTTTATAAAATAGTTTTCTTTTTCTTCCTTTTTTTTCGAACAAATAAATATTGGGAAAGGTTAATTTGAATTAAAGCAACTTTGAAAAGTCAACAACAAATTAATTTAAATGATTGTTGTTTCTTTTAACGGGGAAGTGGGTTGTTTTTTATTTATTTTTTGTTTTAACGGCAATCGTACTACAGTTAAAATTTAACCAGGATTTGCACAGAAGGGGCGCCAAATAAAATGGCGTCTCCAATTTCGGCAATAAAGTGTAGAAGCATCGTTATTGTTTGCATTGTATTCGTTGGGTGGCACAATTTAAAAAAGTATTTCCTTTACTTTCACCTAACTATTTACAGTGTTCATATAAAGCGTTAATCTTTTTTCTTTTTATAATAAAAATTCAGTTTGCAAAAGGAAACTTTAACTGCCAATTTTCTTTAAAAAGAAAATGCAATTTTTCCTGAAAAAAAAACGTTCCCCTAACAATTTATGGTAAAAAATGGATCTTTGTTAGAGGAAAAAAATTGCAGAAAATATTAAAAGTAAATAAACAATAAAAATGCTATTTTTCTTGAGGAATGTGTTCAACTTTAACAAACCGAGTCACAGCAACGCGTGGCCGGGTACAGCTAGTAATATATACGTTTAAATAACATTTTCACCGATCAAATCTTGATGTCTCCTTTCTGAACTTTCCCATCGCATGTTAAACTATTATTTTTAAGCTTCGCCTGCGATTCTTTGAGAGTTCTGTCTTCAAGTTGATAAACATCTTCTATTAGGTTGGTGCAAAAATAATATTTTTTTATATATAGTTGAACGTCAGAAAACTATATTATTTTTGCACCAACCTAATAGTTCTAGTCACTACGTTGATAACTTGTTTCTATCTTGACTTGAAATATGTCTAAATTTGATATTCATTGACCTAAACATCTGGAGACCTAGTCCAATTCTTTCATAGTCTAAGTGATTTGAATACATTTATACATGTAAGAACCCAGATCTCCAACTTCCAACATAGACCCTACTACCATGTCTCCTTCTCCAACATCAGGGGTCTACGTTTTAACCTTCCAAAGGTTCAAACTCTATTACAGGATACTAAACCTGACCTATTATTCCTAAGCGAAACTGGCATTGGACCGACTACTTCCCTAGATCAGTTTGTAATTAAAGGATACTCTAACTTAATCTCTAAGCCCGACCATGGGCATGGAGTATGTATCTATATTAAAGACGGCTTTCCATGTCGCAGGGACATCTGAGAAAATCCTAATTTACCCTATATGTGCTTCCGGGTTACACTTGCTCACACTACCGCGTTCATATTTACACTCTATCGCCCCCACAACAGTGGAGTTACTATCTTTAAAAGCATATCTGAGAAAATTGACTCCACCCTGTTTGCGTACCCCTCAGAAAACATTAACGTCTGTGGAGACTTCAATGTTCACAATGTTGAATAGTTAACCCACTCAAACAAAATCGATAAAGAGGGGAGATTCTATCACGATTTCTCCATTGCTATGACCTCACTCAGATTGTTCATGAACCTACCCATGTCCCCGACACTGATGGCCAGTATGCAAGTCTCCTAGACCTTTTTCTCACAACTTACCCTGAGCTACGTTCATCTTCCGTTTTGCCTCGACTGGAATCTCCCGACCATTCTGTTGTATCAGTTAAGATAAAAACGAAATGTAATAAGTCCTCAGATGTACCTCTCCATCGTACAGTATATTGATACTCTATGGCTGACTGGGATAGTTTACACACATTTATATCAGATCTACCTCTGCGTTCCATGTTTAAAAAGGATGTGTCCTCCATAGTATCAGACCTGACGGAATGGTTAATTGTAGGTATAGACCGTTTTATACCCTCGAAAAAATTCCAGCAAAAACCTAACAGCCAGCCATGGTTCTCTCAAGAATGTGCTGCTACCATTGCGCACAGAAATCACTTTTTCCACTGCTTCCAATGTAATAGATGTACTGACTAAAGCCGCTTTTAAGTCCGCCAGCAACCTTTGTAAAAAGTAATAAACAATGCGAGATAGTTGCACGAGCAGTCCGTCAAGTCGAAAGCAGATGAACAGCGGCTTTGTTTCCACCAGTTTTGGCAAATAGCAAACAGAATCCTGAACAGAAGCGTGTACTCTATCCCAACAATCATCAATGGACCTGAGGTAATCTCCTCAATAGACAAAGCCAAACTCTTTGCCAAGATCTTTGCCAAGGCCGCCAACCCCCAGTATTTCCTCGTGTATCTTAAAACACGCTGTGCAACATACAAATATCTGTTGCCAAGCTAATCAAAAACCTTGATTCCAGTAAAGCAACCGGCCCTGACGGCATTCCAATTATAGTGCCCAAAAAGCTTCAACCAGAACTAGCGCCCATACTTACAAAGTTATTTAAGAGTTGTATTAGGGAGAAATGCTCCCCAATACCTTCTGCTAGATCTACAGTAGATGTGCATAAAGTTATATCTCATAGGATTAGCGAATCTCTCGACGGAGGCAACCTCTCTAGGGCAATTGCTCTTGACTTATCAAAAGCCTTTGATAAGGTATAGCATAATGGTTTACTTCACAAGATCTCCAGCTATGGTATAGCTGGAAATGTCTTCTCAATTATTAAATCATTTCTCTCTGATAGGTTCATAAGAGTGATGGTGATGGTCAGAAGCTCTCAGTATCTATCCCTGGACCCAACTCTCTTCCTGATCTACATTAATGATCTTCCAAATCACATCCTTACATCATTCGTAGACATTTCTGCTGGCGACACTACAATCTATGGTAGCACATCAAGTTCCCTCTGATTCTCTCTCCTCTGATCTTGAGCACGTGGTACAATGAGGAAAGGAGTGGCTGGTAACCTTTAATTCATCGAAAACCAAGCTTCTATCTCTACACCATCTACGTACTGATGCCAATCTGGCATCGGTTTAAATGAATGGCTCTCGTCTTGGGGAGACTCAATGTTTTGACAAGCTTCTAGGCTTGACATTTACTCCTGACATGAAATGGAACACGTATATCAAATCCATTGCCAAGGTCGTTGGGATAATGGTGGGATCCTTCTACCGGTTCAGTAGATATCTCACTCCAGATGCAATTCTCTACCTATATAAAAGTCAAGTAAGGCTAACGATGGAGTACTGTTGCCACATCTGGGCAGGAGCTCCTAGAAGCAACTTATCTTGCCTTGACAGAGTTAAAAATAGACGTTGTAGCTTAGTGGGGGATGTCCTTTTCTCTTCCCTGCAACCTCTTTCCCACAGAAGAGACGTTGCGAACCTGTCTCTGCTTGATCATTACTTTTATGGCAAGTGCTCAGCTGAACTTAAATCTATGGTCACCCCCCCCTTGTAAAACTGTCACAAAAACACTCGTCTAGCTAAAACCACTATCAATAATTCCCCACACTCTTTATCTGTGCCTAAACCTAAATATAGATTCTATGAACAAAGGTTCTTTCTTAGAACTACCTGCCCGTGGAACTCTCTTCCAATCGCTTGCTTTCCAGCTGACTACAATCTAATTGTCTTCAAGTCCAACGTAAACAAGTTCTTGATGAACGGTCCGCCTAAGTAATCCAATTTACAAAATTCTCACTACTTTTATTTACTACGCTATAATCACATTGACTAATGTATATACAGTAACCCTTATCCTCGAGTAGCCTCCGGGCCTTGATAACTGGTGATTCCTGTGTAAATAAATTATCTCCCTTGGATCATGTAAAATTCATTTTTAGAGTTACTTTCCTTTGATTATTACCGGTGACATAAGAAGATGTCGTTTTTCTCTGTTATAAGCGTTTATATACTTGTACATCTCAGTTTTACAACGTAAATAAAAGCGACTAGACGTATTTCTTTGTCTGCGTGTATGATAATAGAAAAAAACTATATATATGCCTTAATTTTAACGTCAGATTTCTAGACTAAGATCAGCTGTCTATTTCAAACAACGTACGTCTCATATTATTGAGAGACTTGAATACTTTCCTGACAATTTTTGCACGTTTCCATTCAATGGTAGTGAGAAAATTTCCATTCAATGGTAGTGAGAAAATTTCCATTCAATGGTAGTGAGGAAATTTCCATTCAATGGTAGTGAGAAAATTTCCATTCAATGGTAAGTGAGAAAATTTCCATTCAATGGTAGTGAGAAAATTTCCATTCAATGGTAGTGAGAAAATCAGGCCATATTGCTGGTTTGATTTTTACTCTCGAATGGCACTGAGGATAATAGTCCGCAATAAATAAATGAAGTTTAAGTTAGGTTTTGAAAAGCAAGTGAGTTAGGAGAAATTAATTCAGGCCTACAAAGACCTGTGAGCAGCTCTGCTATTATTCTCTGGCATGGGCGCTTCAGGCGATTAACAATACACAAACCCCTAACAAAAGAAAGAAATTAAAGCCACAAAAACTTCGTTCAAGAAGTTAAATGCGAGAAAAAGTTTAGATTTTAGAATCTCAGGGGATTTCTTAGACAAGTCTATTATCGAACAGAATCGTACATCGGCCCGATAGAAGCAAAACCACTATTGGACTGATCGTCAATGACGTATCTTTGTTTAGCATGAACATTATCTATAAAATCTGCGCAAAGTAAGAATTTGTGACGTGGAAGCAATCGAGGAATTTGGTTTTATTTACCATGCCTTTTTGTTGTAAGTGTCGTCTGATGGTTATTGGATTGCAATCAGCATCTATAACCGCTTTAATTTGACTAGAAGAAAGTCCTCTGTCATTCATAACAACCCGTCTGATTCTCCTACTCAATGCAGAAGAAATTTGGGGGGGGGGCTACCAAAGGATTTTGCTTTTCCATAATTCTCAGTGTTCTTCAGAAAGTTGCAAATAACAGTTTTACTGCGATTTACCTCAGCTGCTATCGCTCACTGATACAAACCTTGCTTATGGAATCCTAGATTCTTTAGGCATGGTAACACCTTTACACAGTGATTGCTAATCTCTAACTGAACTAAAAACATTAGAATTTTCAATAAATCTAACAATTTATACCCTTGGTTTTATAACTTTGATCATGTATAAAAAGCCTAATTGAATAAAGCTGCAAATTTCTAAATAAAATTTTGGGAATGTACCTTTTTGTTTCCGTAACCTTTTAGATTGTAGTATTAGTAACCTTAAGTTGAAAGAGTTTAAAATCTATCCTTAAAAAAGGTTTCGTTTTAAAGATTTTTAAGTTGTCTTAAATTTGTGATCAGCAGTGTATCTATGCCATTTCTGAAGCGTTTGTTCACTGTTGTCTGCGGTATGGCAATGTGGAATTCTAGGAGATTCATCCATCCAGTTTTAGCATTTTTACCCTTTTGAGAATGGATTACTTTGTTGCTAATCACCCGAGGCGACGCTAACAGGAAATTCCAACGGGTCTGCTCAGGCATACTTTTGCAGGCTAGAGTGCTATTCCCGTAGGGCGCTGGCATTTCAAATCCCACTTTCCTGATCTTTGTTCCATCCTCCAACCGTAAGGGGGAAAACACATCGGTATATATATATATATATATATATATACTAGCAAAAGTACCCGTCGTTGACTGGGTTAAAAAACAGCCTACAGAAAATGGCCTCTGATTTATGAAAGTATGATAGATTATGAAAAGGAAGGGTTGTAAATTTTAATGAACCACCGTTCTGCCAGATCAAACATACCCATTCCTGTGTCTCGATACATCTATCATTATATGTGATCAATTTTCTATAATAGTCAACCATATAGTAGCCTATTCGTGACCAGACCTTGTTAAACTTTGTGACATATTTCCATTCTATGGAGGTCAGACGCGAACGAACACCCCATAATTTTATTATACCATATTTCTTCAAACTGAAACATAATTATCAAAGTATACTTACGCAGATAAATATGAAAAGTCTTTATTAAAGTTTGTGCCTATTTCTACTCTATGGAGGCCAGGCGCGAACGCAGACACCACAATTTTATTATACCATCCCTATTTAAGTTAAAACATACTTATCAAAGTATTCTTATGTACATCTATATCAAAACCACTTGTAAACGTTTTTTTAAATTTTTAAATTTTTTATTTCCATACTTTGTGGACCAGGCACAATTTTAATGAACCACCGTTCTGCCAGATCAAACATACCCATTCCAGTGTCTCGATACATCTTCTATCATTATATGTAATCAGTTTTTTAAAACAGTCAACCATATAGGAGCCTATTCGTGACCACACACACACACACACACACACACACACACACACACACACATTCAGCTTTATATTATAGATATAATAAGACGTAGATAACGAAACACGTGTCAGTGAATAATTATTATATTTTAAACACAATATGTATGCTGCTCCCCATGTGGGGGTACCAAGTTGTTTAAAGGGAAAAATTATTCCCAACTCGCATTTAGGTAAAAATGCACTTTCGTAAATAATTGAATTCATTCAAAACATATCGCAAAAACAAAAATAAAGAACATCTAAATAAATCGCGATACATCCAGACAGTCGAGCGAGATAGACGCGTGGGCAAAGGGTTTAGACTCATTACCGCAGGGTTCCGATTTCGAATCTCGATAGATTCAGCCACGCTAAGGAGTCTTAGATGACGAAACACAGTTCAGTGGATAGTTATCATTATTAATTATTGTATTTTTAACACCATATGTATGCCGCTCCCCATGTGAGGGTACCAAGTTGGTTAAAGGGAAAAATTATTCCCAACTCACATTTAGGTAAAAATGCACTTTCGTAAATGATTGAATTCATTCAAAACGTATCGCAAAAACAAAAATAAAGAATATATATATATATATATATATATATATATATATATATGAAAGTGTGTGTCTGTGTATGTACATTTCCATACGCAATAACTCTGTCGAAATTTGATATACAGGGTACTGAGATTTGGGAAAATCGATGTGATCGGTTTTTGGCCAGAAATTTGGCGATTAAGGTTGACCTTTGAGAACTCTTCCAAACTCCTCCGGCAATTTTGGGTCTACACACTTTAAATTTTAGATATAAGTTCCTCGGACATGGATCTAACTTAATATATATATATATATATATATATATACATATATATAAAGTATAAAATTGACGGAGTTAGAGAAAAGCCAACGACTATCAGCAAAGTTGAAGAGAAACAGCAGTTTCTCATTTAACCGTAGCGAAATTAGAATTAGAATAAAAGCTGACAAGTGAAGAACTTTGGGAGAAAAGGTGATTAATGTGTCTGAGACCATATCGACAGAATTACGGAAGTTGAAGAATTTTGTACAGCAATAATTTCAGCTAATGTCAAGCCAATCCTCGGTAATATTGTTAGAACATGTTAGGGTCCAACTGAACCCTTGGCCTCTGGCATATGGATCGTTGATCATTTTAAAAGAGTTATCGTGAAGCATATAGACCGAGATAATTCACCCTTTGAGACTTGCAGTGAACCTTACTGATAGTGCTCGGAGTTATGTTACCTTGTTTAAAGATTACAAGTTGTTAGCTTTGATGTGTCTCTCCTAGTTGAATGGAAACAGAAACTTGGAACTTTATCATGCCATAAACTTGCTCATCTCTACCTCAAGAGAGAACAAAAGCTAAGGAAGAAAGTTTATCTCCTTGGCCAATTATAAGGCAAGAAAATGTGGAATCGGTGCGCTGAAGCTTCCTTGTACAACAGTCACAACAAGAACTCAGCTTTTTACCACAAAGAAAAAGAAAAAATAATACTCTCAGTTATTTCGCTATATGTCAAGTGGCAAGTGAAATTCCCATGGACAGGTTTTCTTTGCAAGGATTTCCCAGCTATGAAACACCTTTCTACCGTACTGGTTGTAATGGAAACCAATGTCAACAATTATTGTCATGAATCGCCTCATCTATAATATAAATCTTACCCGTATGTTTAAATGTATGTATGTATGTATGTATGTATTATGTATGTCTGCCTAAAACTGTCGACAGAGGCGACGGATTTTCACGAGGTTAATATTTTGAGGCTCGACCTTTCGGACGACAATTATCGAAAATTGGCCCAAAACATTAATTCCTTCACCCTCAACTGGGCACTTTTCTACAGGGAGGGATCGCCTTTTTTTCGCTGATATTTTTTAAAGTCATCGCCTCTTTTAAATTGTCTAGCCTTAATTTAAACCTACGCCACTTTCGGTTTGGCGATGGACGCAACAGCAAACAACTCACGTTGTTTTTACGTTCTTTTCATCCTTCGCGGTACGGGTTCGAGCCTGCCTGCCTACTACTACTTTTTTTTGTTGCTCAACACACACGTCCAAACACCCGGGATAGTAAGTAATAAAATTCGAATCAAATCATTGCTAAGTTTGTGTACTCCTATAGACTTTATGTTTCTGCTTGAAATTACTGGGCATAGGTGAGATGTTCTGCAACGCAATAAGGTCCCGCTAAAACGATGACCAGTCCTCTAGTCAAGTTACGATACCAGCAATCCTAAAATTAAAATGAAATTAAATTAAAAGGAAAAAAATACCTGTTTTCTTTTTTCGTTTTAGTTCTTTGATTCTTTTTCCTTTCTATTTTTCTTCCTTTCCTTAATTTATTCCTTGATTCTATTTTATTCCATTCTTTCCATTTTATGAATATATTCCAGGTTGCTTTCTTTCTTCAATTAAGTTGTTCATCCTGTATTTTTTCTGACTTCCGGTCATTTAGATATTTGTTCGTTCTTTTATTTCCTCATTTATTTATTCGTTGTTTTTTCTTTTTTACTTTTCTTTCACTCATTCGTTCATTCTGTTTTTTTTTTTTTTCATTTATTGTTTCTTTCTATTCATGTCGTTTCAAATCTAAAGGAGGATTAAATCTTACCAACTCTTACCATAAAGCAGAAAATGAAGGGTTACCAGCTTTGTTTCGTAGGGGAACCTGGGGAAAAACGAGATAGCGGGGTAAAACGAAACACCACAGATAACTGAAACAGAGAGAGAGAGAGAGAGAGAGAGAGAGAGAGAGAGAGAGAGAGAGCTCTTTCGCGAGGAGTCTGATCAAGAGATCATGTGGTAACGCCTTGCCGCCAACTTCTACCATAGTTTTATTCAGCCTCGTCATCGAGGTAAGTATTCAAAAGTTATCTATTTTGATCTATTTTTTATGGTTCTGTTGAAATCGTGTTCTTTCCGAAAAAGATACAGATTTGTCAAAGAAGAATTAACGTTCTGACAGACATTTCTATCTGCTATGGTAATAGATTAATCAGTTTGACCTAACTTAAGCATGGCATTTGTGAGCTCTGTAAAGACTGACTTAAGACCAAGATCTGTGTCGTTTTGCCCCAAGCATGGGGCAAAACGGGACAATACAGTTAGCTGAATAAATCATATGTATTTCTTTAGAAAATAATTTCTCATCATTTTTTTTTTGTTGTGGCATTGTTTTCCAATACTTTGAATGTTCAATACACAGAATATGGTTTATATGTCAATGCTACCTTTGACTCGACAGTTCTTTTTTCCTTAAGTATTTCGTTTTGCCCCAGGTTCCCCTACGTTGATCAGCCGGTTTTCAGCAGTAAAAATAACGTGTTTGTGGTTAAAATCTTATAGATAACATTCATTTTAATATAACGAGAAAAAACAATGGCGCATTAAGGAAGACACTTGACTATTTCACAGCTGAGAAAGAACGTTGGCACTGAGATTTGCCGGTGTTCATTGCGGTGTTGTTGAAGAGGAGTTTTGCTGATTTCCTTAGGGAATTATAATTGATTTATTCGTTCATTCTCTTTTTTATTTCTTTCCTGTTTTCATTCATTTCTTCTTTTTTTTACACAGTGATCAACACTTATCAAGGCCCGGAAGCCACTCAGGGATAAGGGTTATTGCAAGTACATTACGTTAGTGTGGAGATTTGATGAAGTGTTCATTAGTTATTCTGTAATCCTTCCTAATTTTTCATTGTTTTTCCTACCTCCATTATTTTACGTCTTTCGTTTTGCCGTGACTTCATTCACGAACTCCGACCCAACCCTCTCCTTTTTGTTTAATCTCTACATTTCATTTTATTATCTGTATTCAATATTCTATTTGCTTTCTTTCTTCTATTTTCTGTTTTCTCTTCTTTCTTTATTTTGTTCCCATCGATGAAACGATAGACTCATCCAACATGGCGACTCGTGTCCTATTATAACCGCACACGTTGAGATTACCGACGAAACAATGCAACTATAACCGCCATTCAATGTAACATCGATATTAATAAGACTTAACAAGAAAGGGACCCATACCTTTTCAAAGCGCCTTTGTGCACAAGGAATACGCCCACACTTCAGCATAGAAATCTATTAATTAGCGCCTGGTCGTTAATACAAACACAACGTCACATGAACTTCAAATCAAGTACAAAATGGTTGCTTGAATATAAAATAAAGACAATAAATAACTGGATATTAGCGAATCATCTCATAGGATTAAAAACAAAACTATAACATCAAAAATAATTAAACAGCAAAAGAAAAAGAAAACAATATTTTTAAGACTGATAGGGTTACCCAGCGTTGTCCAGAGCAAGAAAAAGCAAGACAGAAAAGGAAAACATGCGTGTAACATGTTTATATTGAAACCTCCCTCAACCACCTTTAATTTGCCTCTCTTTCTCTTTTTCCAGAGCTCTCTTTGTCACACTTCATTCTCCTGTGCCCAACCCATTCCTCTCCCTTTATAATGTACATTATTGCCATCTCCCTCATGCACTAGATAATATTGTAAATGGCTGACATCTACAAACCGAAGAAAACAGGTTCAGTTGATCCCCAAAGAATGAAAAATTTTATCTAAATTTTAGATATTATCACCCAGAGCAACACTGATCAAGACTATAGCAACTATATTTTTGGACTTTACGCTAGACATACCGTCCCCATCTCTCTCTCTCTCTCTCTCTCTCTCTCTCTCTCTCTCTCTCTCTCTCTATATATATATATATATATATATATATATATATATATATATATAAAAGCGAAAATGTATGTATGTATGTATGTGTGTTTGTATGTCTTGCAAAAACTTTCGACAGAGGCGACTGATTTTCACGAGATTGGTATACTTTTGAAGCCAGACATCTTGGACGACAAATATAGAACAATTGGCCAAAAACATTAATTCCTTCACCCTAAACTGGACCCTTTTCTACAAGGAGGGGTGCCGAAAAAATCGTTCCTTCATTTTCTCTCCTCCTGCTACTACGACAATGACATCATGTTTGACCTAGAAAACATTGATGTTAGTTTAAATCACCTGCAAGTGTTTCTAAAAGTTTAATTTTATCCGTTCTCAATTCTATGTCTCTTTGGTATAGGGGTAACGTGTCAAGCTTTTTTTTCCGCCTTAGCCTCGATGCTTCGGGTTCGAGCCTAGCTTCCTACCTAAACTTTTTTTCCTCCTTTACACCTTTTTTCCTTTTTGCTTTTTTTTTTTTTTTCCAATTTTTAACATCGTGTTTTTTTTATAATATTAAAACAGGGTCACCCGCTCCTACATACACACCTCCAAACACCCGGGAAACGCCGGGTACTCCCGCTAGGATATATATATAAAGGTGTGTCTATTACACATATCGTTTCTGTCGGACATGTATTATGTTTTACTTATGTTTATTGGTGTTTATCATCATCATCATCATCATCATCATCATCATCATCATCATCAAAGAGATCAAGTGTCCTTAAAACGTTTTTTTTTTTTCCTATATGAACTTTTTTAACAGAGGATTGCGTCCAAGGTCTGCCTTTTGCACATATCTTTTTTGCCGGACATGTATTGTTTTTGTTTATGTATGAATTCATTGAAATTGATTTGAACATGAATATGTAAAAGCAAATTAATTAAATTAAAATAATTAGACCCAGACCCATCATCATCATCGTCGTGATCGCTGGGAAGTACTTCCGTTTTGGTCGCCCCTTCTGTTTTACCTGTCGTGTGTGTTGGAGTTGTTTTTATTTATTGTTGCAACTCTGATGAACAGCGTGTGTCTGACGATGTATAACTGGACCTCCACTGCCTTGTTGGCCAAAGGTTAAGGCTAAGTAACACTGACAGCTTTGGTGCCCAGCAACCTAAATCCCAGACATGGACCGAATAACATTGGGGTGGAGAGGGCTCCCGTAAGCCGTCGTGAAGGCAACCCTTCTAGGAGAAGCAAATGTCCGATTTAAAAACCATTAAGCGGAAGACCAGTACGTTGGTCTGCAGTTTAACTTGTTGCTTGCTATCTTGTCTCTTGCTTGTTGCGAGAGAGAGAGAGAGACTTAGCTGTTGTACAAATTAAAAAAAATTAAAAATCTTTGTACAGATACTCCCTCAGACATTTGTCTACAAAAAACACCCCCAAAAGTCCTGTGGCGATGGAATAGTTGTGACACGTGTAGGACTGGCAGGCTGGAAGCATGTAATAACTGATCTACCATCATTATATGCATATGTGTACGTATGTATGTGTGTGTATATATATATATGTATAAGTGTATATGTGTATGTATATTTATATATATATATATATTATGTGTGTGTGTGTATTTCAGGGTGTTATCTCGTGTGTACATATATGGCAAAATGTATATTGTCGAGTGTGTATCTTGCTGTTGACAAAAAAAAACGCGTCCTTGTAGACAATTATAGCAATCTTTTTTGCTTGTAGGTATACAATTCTACTACTTACTTTTATATATCTACATATTAATACAATATATATATATATATATATATATATTATCACTACCTACTTATAACTATGCATTATATATATTATTTATAATTAATTATAATTATTTATAATTTCTGTTTCGCATATTGTCTTAAATTCTATACTAAGTGTGTTTAGTAGTTGCTCGTGGCTCCAAAGTTTCTTACATCGACCGAAACATTGTGACAATATCACTCAAGATATGAGCAGAAGTTCAAAGAAATTAAATAATACGAAAGTAAAAATAGTTTGAATAATCCAAAATAAGTAAATAATAAAAATAGTTCGAATTATCCAAATTACTGACCTCATAAAAAACTGTAGATAGATAAATATCTTTTACTTTTATTTATTATTCAGGGTGGCCCACTTAAAAGTAGACCGATCTCTCTAATCTTTCTTTTAGAGACCAACTGACACCACAAGACAAAATGCAATTCTTTTTCCAACAAGATGGCGCCACATGCCACACGTCTCATAGATCACTAACACAAGTTCATGACATGTTTACGGAAGAAAGAACAATGAGCAAAGGGTTATGGCCACCACGTTCCCCGGACTTTTCATCGTGTGATTCTTATCTTTGGGGGATTTTAAAGCAAAAATGTTTATGCAAATAATCCTCACAATCTAGACCAACTAAAGGATAACTTTACCAACGGTATCAGGAGAATCACCACAGAAGATCTAATGGCAATACCTGCAAACGTTGTTAAACGTGCTCATAAATGCATAGATGTCCACGGGGGGAGCACTACCAGCATCTTTTATAACACTACATGTAATTTAAACAATAAAAGGATGTTCCTCCTCTCTACTACCGTCTCTAGGCTATTTTAAGTGGGCTACTCTGAAGAATCTTTCAGCATTCCACACAAATTACATATATGTGTTATGTTTGCCACGAGAGGCAATCATTTTTTTTTCTATTCACTCGAACAAACACGGTTGCTCATTGGTTCATTTAATGAGTTTTTTCGATTTTTCTGTTTTGCTTTTATTAACATCAACATTGTAAACTATTTTATTTGCAAATACATGAATCAATTGATATTTTTATTTACCAGTCTACTTTGTAATTGCATCCTTTTTATTTACGTGTTATCTAACACCACTCCCGAATAAAGACGCACACCTTTGTAAAATACCACACAACTTAAAATGAATTTACCAAGTACTTTATCCACTACACCCCGGGTCTTTGTAGAAATTCCAGCATAAACTTTAGGAGACGTAAAGCATTTCGTATCACGTATATGATGATGTTTATACAGATATTCTCGATTTGTAGTCATAGTTTAAAATAACGAAAACAATTTTCGATTGTGTCTTAGTACCGGTTTGTAAAATTTGATCTACGTACTGGTTTACAAGCTTTGAATTGTGTATTGTATTACATGCTTTTTCCCGGGACACATTCACGCAATTTAACCTATCAAACAGTTTAAAAACTTTAGTCTAAGTAACATTAAAAAAAGGTCTCTATGAACTTTGATCTAGGAAACATTTTAATCAATTTAGTTTAAGTAGCGTCTCAAAATCTATCTACGTATCAGTTCACAAAATTTGGCCAAAGCATCAGTTTACAAACGTTGGTTTGGATAACATTTTACCAAATTTGGTTTAGGATTATGCAAAATATTGTAAAATAAAAGTAGACAAGATTTGATCTCAGTTTCGGTTTATAAACTTTGTTCGAGCTACCGTTTTACAAAGATTGCTTTTAAATATCGGCTGATAAAATTTGGTTTAGATACCGCTTCATAAAATTTGGTATAGTTTTTTCATTGAATAGTTGCTGAATAAGCAGATGCAATTCAGAAAGTGGTATCTAATTTTTATTTATCAAATGCTGATTTTTAATATACCAGTACTTAAAATGCATGAGAGATGTCCTTGTAACAATTAGATTAAACTATAGCCAATCGCTCGGAAACACAACGTTCGACATCTTGTAGCGTGGCAGTTATACTCGAACCGCATCGTTACACTTCAACTACGCAGGCCCACACGTGTCTGGTACCGCCGCAAGAACAAACAAACAAGGAAAGAAATAATAAAATACGACTCAGCATTTTTTATATAAATACCCCCCCCCATTTATTCCAGTAATTACCGAGAACGAACTTCACTGTATTTTAAAATATCACTCCCGCGTCGAAAATGTCAAGACGACCTTTCACACACATATCTTTTTCGCAGCCTGCCTTTCTGCTTTTTCGATCACACGACACAATTTCTCTCTCGCCGCATCTGTCAGAATACACCCAATCGCCTCTTTTGCTTGACCGCGTGCTGTCCTTTCTTATCTGCCTTTTTCTCCTCCTTCTCCTGACGTCAGCGCGTGCATACTTGCTTAATTTACATATGTGCTAAGAAGGCTGCTGCTGCGTATATTTTCGTTAGTCAGCTATAATAGGCTGCTGCTGATTTTCTCACACGTGCCCATACGCGCTTTGTTGCCATAAGAGCGCACCGTTTCTTTGCAATCTTACCTTCTGATGCTATAGAGAAATTTTGCGGGTTAAATACTTTAAGATATTGAATGGAAATTTACTTCTTAACCGATAAAATAATAGTAGCATCCTATCAGAGTTTGTGTTACTGTTACTATTTAAGAATTTTCTTGCCTATAAACTTTCAACATTTCTTCAGTTGTATAATAGATAGGCATTGGATATTGATGTATGAGATCATTTAATTTAGCCGGCCATATAAGTATCTGATTGATGTAGCTTGAATCGCACGAGGAAACAAGATCGATATGTTCCAAACAAAATACCAACATCTCTACTACAAAAAAAAGAAAAAACTTTATTTAACGGAAACATTTTTTTTACTTGGAAGTCACCACTTATCAAGGCCTGAAGGAAACTCGAGGATAAGGGTTAATGAATATTGGATGGTAGTGTAGTAAATCGCTAATAGTGTAAATGGGATAGAATTTGATTATTTATAGGGACGGCTCAACAAGAATTTGTTTACATTGGATTTGAAGGCTACGATGTTGTATTCAACATCTACGTACATTTAATTTTATGTACGGCATACTCACGTTGGCACACCGATTCTCGTTAGATCATTGAAGTTAAGCAATGTTGAGCCTGGTTAGTATCAGATGGGTGACCAATTTGAAAATTCCAGGCGCGGTATGTAGGAGGACAGCGACACCTACCTGCAAGAGTTGCAAAACCCTAACGACGTCATCTTCCCTTAACGTGGATATACATAGGACTGGGGACCGCGTGTGAATTTCGTACTCCCATGGAACTTTCTCCTTTGGACGGACTCGTTTAAACCTGCACAGGGGTAGTGCCGTTTCCATTTTTTCCATTTCCATTTCGACGGAAACATAGGAACATAAATCGAGTTTCTCAGAAGACTTCAGTTAAGAACAGAATGTCGCATCCTGGAATTCCATTCTGTCCTGTTAGCAGAAAAATAGAGCACGTTTTTATAATGTTTTTATTCATAACATTTCGTGCAGGAAAAGATTATGTTTTCGCATCAATGAGGTGGATCGAAAAGAGAAAAGGCTGTGAGTGCTCAGGTGCAGATATGCGCTAGTTACTTGCGTATCTCTACGTGGGTTTTGACCGGTATGTTTTAGCCAACCGAAATATATCTCAACATTACACAAGCGAACACGTGTACATACGGAAGAAATAAATCTATCATGGATTCGTTACAGATGGCTTTTCTCGAACTTGGGACTTAATACTTAAACTTCCGGTCACCTGTTTACAGTTTGACAAGGTTTGACATGTTTTGATAACTTATCAAAACATAGCTTCATATCTTTTGTTTATTTCACCAGTTAGTTAGATAGATAGATAGATAGATAGATAGATAGATAGGTGATGATGATTGCAACGTCTTGTCAGACAAGTGCCACTCCCTTAGACATTTAAAATCCATGAGCCCAAATGCCTGAGGGAGTATCTATACAAAGATGTTACAGAGTCTTAGCTTTGTACGACAGCTAAGTCTCTCTCTCGGTTCAAAATGTTGACATCCAGCAACAAGCAAGAGCAAGATAGCCAGCAACAAATTAAACTGCAGATCAGCTTAATGCGGGTACTGGTCTCCCGCTTTGTTTTTTAAATCAGAGATTTGCTTCTCCTAGAAAGGTTGCCTTCACCACGGCTTATGGGAGCCATCTCCACCCCAATACACATACACACACACAAATATACACTGTGCTACTTGGCCGTTGACCCAGAAAAAGAGTTCATTCGGCGAATGATAGATAGGTACATACATACATACATACATACATACATATATAAACACACCGATAATTTGATAAACAGATAATTTACTCGTCTGTTCGGTCAACAATATAACAACACACTATCAACCAAATTATAACTCCTGCTCCATCACCGCAGTATTGCATCCCTGCGTCTGTCATAAACAGATTTAAAAAATGTGCTCTGAGGAACTCGTAGCACTTGTGCCTCCCCGATGTAAATACCTCCGACTAACCTGACAACAGGATCCAACCTCTGAACCTTAGATCCCTAAATGCCGGAAAGCTTTCCACTCTAATATTTTCTAATAATGACCTCCTTGTTTTCTGTTTCCCCGATGGTACCAATATGCAGATGTAACCTGAACAACATCTCGGTTCTCAACATAATGCTCCAGTAGACGTGATTCAAAATAATACATTCAAGTGGCAATGATTCTTACTTGGGTGAATAAATAATCAAAAGAAAGATTGGGTAAAAGAGATCCGTGTCCCCAACGAAGTTGGCTTCTGAGGTCGACAGGAATTGAACACAATACGTTGAGTTGTCAGTTTGTGCCAATATCAACGTCGTCATCTCCAACGCCATTAATTTTAACATTGGATCAGAATTTTTATTTTGCAGTTGAGGCTGGCGTTTAATAACCATTTCCTTTAATAAACAAGTTTCTACTATTTTGAACAACAAGTATTCATTTTCGCGTCGTTCATTCTTTTCATAATGACGAAAAATCATCTTAAAAAGAGGCGGAATCGCCATTTTGCTTTATGCCGGGCGAATAGAGAATTCTCTAAATTATTCGG